>NC_037680.1:22607411-22734911 GCF_003255815.1 Theropithecus gelada | reverse complement strand
TTCAAGTCCTGAATCTTGTCACTTAATCTCAGCCTCAGTTGGTGGGTTGTTGTGGGCATTTAGTAAAAAAAAATATAGGTGAAAACAAGCTGTAAAAATGCAAAGTACGGCTGGGTGCAGTGGCTCGTGTCTGTAATCACTTTGGGAAGCCAAAGCAGACTGATGAGGCCAGGAGTTCAAGACCAGCCTGGCCAACATGGTAAAACCCCATCTCTACTAAAAATACAAAACTTAGCCAGGCATGGTGGTGCGTATCTATAATCCTAGCTACTCAGGAGGCTGAGCCATGAGAATCACTTGAACCCGGGAGGTGGAGGTTGCAGTGAGCTGAGATTGCTCTGTTGCACTCCAGCCTTAGCGACAGAGTGAGACTATCTCAAAGAACAAAAACCAAACCAAAGCAAAACAAAACAAAACCCTGTAAAATACTATGCTATGCAAGGTATTATCATTACTTTTCTCTTTTCTTCACTACAATAAAGCAAAAGAGAGTAGAGCATTAAGGAGAAAGTGCACAGTTGAGTTTTCAGGATGCATGCCAAGGATTTGAGAATTAAAGTTGTCTGAGTGCCACTATTTAGTTGCAGCAAATTTTATCATATCTTCTTTGATTTTAGTGGGAATATATAACATACGTGTATCAAATGAATTAAGTCATGGTCATCAGGACTAAGGTACTGAAGCTACATCTCGCAGAATTGATTAGGGAACCTCTCAGTCACTACCTAGATATAATATGTTCTCTGAAAGGGCATCTTGTATAAATAAATTCGTATTGGTGAAATGCTGGTTATCAAAAGTTTGAATTTTGTAATGGCAGGTTGTGTTACTGAGTTAATACAGGAGCTTGATAAACATTGTAAAGCTGAGGCAGACAGAATCCTCTAACTGCATTTAAAGCAACTGTGACGACGACTCTGCTTCAGATGCTTGAAGAACGGTGCACATATACAAACACAGTCAGGTTGGTTCATGAGATTCGATCCCAGTCACCTGAAACAGCTCTCAAGGATCCATGGTGGAGGACACCAAAAAATTAATATAAAACCCTATATTCTAATCTGAATTTACAAGTAAAGGAATCCAAAACAAGAGAAACAGCTAGGATCAAAAAAGTAGGTCCCTCCAACTTCTGAAATAACATTCTGCATTTGAGCCTGATAATCTGTGGCTGTCTTCAGTCTAACCTTAAATGTTAAATCTTATAAGCAATGCAACCACTACTTTGAGAGATTATTTTGTAGTCTAATGGATTTCATTGTCAGGAAATGGTTTTTGATATTCAGCCAAAATCAAGCTTTCCAGAAACAAGTTTTATTTGTGCATTTCCCTCCTTTAATATTTATGGCTAAAGTAGATATTTCATTTAAGGGCTTCTTTTTTAGAGCTTCACATTGGTAGATGAGGAAAGGAGGAAGAGGAGTTTATTCTTTTTCTTTTATAATTTCTTTTGTTTCTTATCTGTAGTAAGGTTAACTGCTAATATGGATAACTACTTTTCCACTGAGAACATGATAAATCTTTAGAAGGAGCAGCAGCACAGATAGGTGGGGATATTTGAACAGTACCTTGTAAGAGCTGCCGCTGGAAGTTCACCAAACAAACTAAATCTGTAAGAAGACTACTTCAACTTCAACAGCTTTAAGATTCTTTGTATTGCCATCATTCATTGGTAACTGGGGAGTTTTTACAGCCTTTCAAATCTTAGAGTCCTTTCAATCATTAGATGCCTTAAAGGGACATAAGGCCTTAAAATGTGCTCCCGATCTCCCTAGTTGAAAAAGATACATAGACAGAGGGGGAAAAGTCAAACAACAATACAAAAAGCATTAATGCAAAGAACAGTGGGGTCTCTCCCTAATTTGACTTTCTCTACAGGTGGCCTGCAGCTGCGTCCAAACAGGTTACTCCATTGCCTTCCCATGAGCATGACAACAAAGTGCTATCTGTATTCACAAGAATACACTTAGTGGCATAGACTGATTCAGGTCTAAAAATAAGAAAAAAGGATTTTTCCTGCATAGCCTGAGGTAACTCTCTGCACCAGCAGAAGACAGTAGCACTCTTGTCTCCCTGACTGTGCCTAAACATAAAGGAATCAGAAACCTACTTCACATGATTCAAGGAGGTCCAGGGCCAGCAAGGAGTTGATTCACTCTATTTACATCCACGTGAGTCCCGCTGACTACATACAGCAGTTGGGCAGGCAAAATCAATAAGGAATATTCTGTTTTCAATTGACTTCAAGGTAAACTATACATATAGATCTCTGAGATTGATACACCTGTTTAAATAAGTATTTTATCATGCTGGGCAACATTATGCTGAAATAAGCAAGATTAGAGCATGCTCATTTGGTCAGGCTTAAAAATAATTGATCGGGCCACCTTCACTAATTTCATTTAAGGAGAGATATACACCCCGTCTGTGTGGTTATTTTGCTGGGAATATGACAAGGAGATGAAAAGCCAGAAAAATGTTTGTATTGGATGAATAACACTCCTAAAATTGATTTCTAACTTATGTATTAATACTTAAATATCTGATGAAGTGAATTTCCAATAATATTGCTTCTTGAATATAACATTTACATGTGAGGGAGTTCAGTGGGTCTCTGGAGAATCTCTCTTTTCTTCCTCCCTCCCTCCCTTCCTTCTTTCCTTCTTTGCTTTTTCTCCCATTTTCTGTCTTATCTCCAAAGCATGTATTCACATTCTTTCCTTTCTTGGAATCTATACTCTTCCCAGTTCACCAGGCTGATTTAGGAGCAAGTACATAGAGGGTGCTTTCCCACTCATCCCTGAAAACAAACAAATAAACAAACAAAAACGCAACAACAAAAAATCTGTTCCCTCCTGTCCTCCCCTTCCTGCATTTCCCAGGAAGCCATCCTTTTTGGAATGCAACTGTATTTCCATTCCCAGGGCCAAGCGGGTCATCTCTGAGATATGTTTAATCCTTACTGATCCAAGAAGTATGAATCTCCACTTTTCTTCTAAATCCATGTCTTACAAATGATTTTGTCAATTGCTTCACTCCAGAGCTATCTTCTTTTTCAACTTTTTGATAGCTCTGCCTTTTCCTGTCCAGTTAGAAAGCTGTATAATGTTATTTTTGTAACGTGTACATGACAACCATTAGTAAAAACTTTTCTCTACTTTGGATATCCAGATGGTTCCAATTTCTTTCCTTATTTCTCCTTAAACCTCCACCTATATTGTTTTATGAAGATATATTATTTAAGAACACCTCATAATAACATACTTTTGCTGATGCATGCCAAAAAAAGACTAGCTGATTTTCCTTTAGAATTCAATAAAGAGGAAAAGAATGAATTTAATAGTGATTAATGAATGCCTTACTGTTTTATGTTATATGAAAACAAAACCTTGAAATATATATCTTGTAAAAAGGTAAGATAAGTATCCAGTAGTCAATGCTCATTGTTAAGTGAAGGCACATAGCTGGTACTGGGATAAAATTAACAAAGCATTCCCAAAGAAAGTCACGAACAATTGAGTGGCCATAATAAAAAGGAAATAGATGCAAGTTAAGCTACATAATTGTTTTCTTATACTAAGTGAGACAACCCTAATAGAATGCAACCTGAAATATGAGTTTTCGAAATTAGAATAGAAAACTAAATCCTGCATCACACAAAATTTTAAGCACCAGATGAAGTAAAAAATGCTTAATTATAATTATGATTGGTATGTGAAGGACAAATATTTGCTAAGGGAAAGGTGATAGTCTCCAATTCACTTCATCAGAATAATCATAGAGCTCAACTTTTAAATGGTCCTATCCCGTGTAGCTAGGCAGATTCTGCCCTCTTGTATTTGAAACTATGACTTTTGCTTGATTGCTGACTAATGAAAATTTTAAGGTCTATCAATATTAGCTATATCAAAATAAAGCATTTAGCTTTCAAAATTTATTCTATTGCCTTTCCCTTGCTATCATGTCTACTCCTACACTCCCCAGCAAGAAAGTTTCTAAGATTAAGCAAGATAAAGATTTTGAAGAGACATCAGCACCGGCCATTTAAAAACATATAAACTTTTGAATCAAATACAAACATAGAGACTACCACATTGCAAAAAAAAAAAAAAAAAAAAAAAAAAAAAAAAAAAGTATGAAGAGAAGTTGAACAGTGTTTGGAGAGTAAGTGAGGTAAGTTGTTCGGTTTCCTTCAAACTCAGCAGTTCTGTTATTCTAAGCGACGAAGACCACTTTCGGGACTTCTACCGTCATCCATGTTCTTCAGTCAAACGTTCAGAACTACCATATTGCTTTAGGACAGAGATTAGCACACCATGGCCTGTGACCAAATCTAGCTTGTGACATATATAGGTAACATATTTTAAAAATTGGTCATATTTTAAATGTGACATGCATTAAGGAATAGCATTCATATAGCTGACACTTTTTAAAATGCTTTTTTCATTGCATTTCCTTAGCTTTTAAAAAACATTAGATTGTAATAAAAAATACAATGAGAGATAAATATACATTTGTGCAGATGAATCTTTTACCTAAAATCAACTGAGAGTTCACCAAAATCATCTAAAATACTACAGTAGCTGGTATCATCGTAGACAAGTTCTTTAAAGTGCAGTTTTTCTGGCAATTGATTTAATCTACTTTATGAGTCTCTAAGCTCTTTCAAGGCAGTAGGTAATTTCACTGTAGTAGTTAAATGAGATGAAGTTTGTAAAAAAATTTAGAGCAGTACAAAACTGTGTAAAGTAGTAGTCATGGTTGTGACACCAGTAGCAGAAGTAGGTGTTTAATAAATATTTGTTGGATGAATTAAATGTTGGCTCCATTCTGAACTATGATTTTAAGAGTTTTAACTGCTAAGAAGAATTTGTGCAGATGAAATAACTGATTAGGATATGAAGGCCTACTGAGTTATATATGATATGAATACTCCACTAGTTATGCAATGCTTGGAATTCCAAGTGGGAGTTTCACTCATGGAAGAAATACAGTATGTGGCCCTGTGACTAAAAGATAATAGGAACTATTGAAGATGGAGATTTTTTTCCACTTGGTCCTGGGCACGGAATCAAAATCTAAGTTTAACTTGGTGATATTTAAAAATGCATAACATGCAAAAGTCTGCAATCATTCTGTTTCTCAGCTAGTGAAAATAGAAGTCTACAGCATAGTATGTGTCAATTTTGAAAATATAGCCAAATCAGGCCGACAAGAAAAATTTTAAGTAAATAACTTCATCCATGCGTTTAGTACCATCCATGACTCTATGCCAAATTCACTTCAAGTTCCCTTCTTCAGCAACTTCTTTTATAACATGTGCCTGCAGCTATTAACTATCTGAAGTGTTGATGAGGATAGGAAAGAAATTACTTTCATGGTTATGTTTTAGGGGGGCATTTGGAATTCAACAATATGTGACAGAAACAGCTTCAGCTAGAAATAATCTGTTAAGAAAAACACCTGAATTCTAAGCAAATAATTTAGCCATTTAAAACTCATGGAGGCAGATACACAATATAAGAAATAGCACAACTGAAAACAAAATTAGAGAAAAGTGATCCATGTCACTCAGTAGCAATGGAAAGGGTCAAGCACAGATTAGACTAGAAATACGAGATGAATTCTATGTGAAAATATTGGATATTGACTTTTGGATCAAAAGTGTTTTCTGGTCTCTGAGACATACATTTCTGGTTTTGGTAGTTATGGCTTCATTTCTTTCTCATGTATTATTTGTTTCTGATTGACAATATTTTCATTGTGTTTTAGTTACCACTAATTTTTTTTTTTTCTGTGTAGATGGCGGGGGTGGGGGGTCTTACTTTGCTACCCAGGCTGGTCTCAAACTCCTGGTTGCAAGCGATCCTCAACACTCACATTGCCCATTGCTCACGCTCAGATTAATTTTTGTGATAATTGTGCATTAATAGGAACTTACATGTTCACACATGTTTCCCAAGGTACATTATTCTCTGCTAGTAGGAAAACTACTTAGACTCTCATCTATGGACAGCAACAACACTATTCAAATGTCTAAGTTCGCTAACATGGTTTTTTGTTCTTCCATGTGGAAGCATCTAGATATATGGCATTTGGTGAACAGGCAAATACATGATTTACTCCATAGCAAACACTTCTTCCAGAATCTATTTCTTGTGTTCCTATTTGCTGTTTGTGGTTTGTTTTTAAGAAAGTACATAGGCCTCCCTCTATTTAAGACTCTCAGCTTCACTTTGCAACCCTAAACAATGTACCCCTACTTTTCCTTCCTTTCCAATGTTTAATGTATTTCTCAGGGTTTTTGTCTCCCACAGACAAGTTGCATACTTTCTAACTTCATAAAATAAAATAAAATAAAATAAAATAAAACTTGTTTTTTTAAAAAAACTTATTTTTTAAGATAAGGTCTTGCTGTCTCCAAGGATGGAGTGCAGTGGTGCGATCATAGCTCATGTCAGCCTCGAACTCCTGAACTTAAGTGATCCTCTCACCTCAGCCTCCCAAGTAGCTGGGACTGAAGGCATACACCATGCCTGGCTAATTAAAATTCTTTATTTTTTATGTTTTTATGGAGATGGGGTTTTGCTTTGCTGTCCAGGCTGATCTTGAGCTCCTGGCTTCAAGTGACCCACCTGCCTCAGCTTCTCAAAATGCTGATATTACAGGTGTGAGCTACTGAGCCCAGCCTAAAAAGAGTGAACTGCTCGTTGCTACAGTAGATCAGGCCAGGCATAATAAAGGGGTAAGGTATAATGTGACTGACTCCATTGGGTGGCTACCCAAGCCAGCTACTCAACTCTTTCCCTTTAGCCACCTTACAGCGGATGGTGACCATCTGTGTAACATAGCATGATGGCCTCAGAATTTTAACACGTGTATTTCACTTAATACAACTGAAGTCTTTACTTCCAGAAATACTAAAAGCATTTGAAATTTTAAACTATGATCACTCCTTTAGCCACATTTGATGCTATTTTTGACCAAGATTTGATCCGTATCTAGACTTTTATTTTACACCCTACAAAACGAGACTTCCTTGTTTCATGGAGTTTCTTTGGATTTACCCACTAGTTTAGATGTTATTTGTTAGCCTTAACTTCATGCGTTTCAGACATTCCTACTGGGATAATGTAGCTTATTCTTGAAATATGTCCTTGTAATATCTGCTATGGTCTGTACGTGTCCTGTAAAATTCATTGTTGGAAACAACCCTCAATGCAACAGTGCTGGAAGGTGGAGACTTTGGGGACGAGTTTAGGTCATCAGAGCTTTGCCCTCATGAATGGATTAATGCCACTACAAAAAGGGTTTGCAGGAGTAGGCCCATCCTCTCTTGTTCTTCTGCCTTCTGCCACGAGCACATGGCAAGAGGACCCTCACTAGATGCTAGTATATTGATCTCGGACTTCCCAGATCCCAGAACTGTGAGGGAATAAACTTCTGCTCTTTATAAATTACCCAGTTTTAAGTATTTTGTTATGGCAGCAGCAATTGATAATACCTTTTCAAAAGAATCTGTTGATATTGAACTCTCAGGTGTGTTCACTTGAAATTGTTTTTGTTTTACTACAGACCTTAAGAAACAAACGTAAAATATTTGTTTAAGAGTTACTTTCTTATGTGAGTAAATGCTATTTACTTAACAAAACTGTTATTTTCCACCTTTCTGTGACATTTTTAGAAGTTAAATATTTCTCCTTTAAGATTAAGGTCTCTCTTCAATTAGAGTTGAGAAGGGAACAATAGGAGGGAATTACTAGGCTAATTAAATGCTCACTCCTATCAAGCTGGCGACTGGCATCTTGAGAGACTGCTGGACTAAATGGTTCTCATGATTGGTCTCTTGCTTTCTCCTAGAAAGGTGATGTTAAGACATTTCCTCATAAACTGGATTAAAGGTAGACTTTCTACATTCAATTGCATTTGTGTTGAGATCTATAGGTTTAAATATATACATATTATGCATCCTAAATTATAATTTCAGTATTGCTCTTACAAAATACAAATTTTATATTTTTATTTCTTTATTAAATTTTGCATTTAAGCGAATCAACTAATAGTGATATTAAAATATGAGAATTCCCAGATTTTGCCATTATTTTCTGAATTACAAATTCTCAAAACTCTGCTTCGTATCATTTATGCTTTCAATCCAGTTAGTAACCATGTATTACCACGCTTGAGGGAGGGGCAGAAAGAGGACAAGAATAGGAGAGGCCTGTTTAAATTAGTGAGAAATAAAAATTGTAGTCAAATTTGACATAATTTGAAATAGGATTCTTATGTATTATTGAGGATAATAAGTGGTTCTTAGTGGAAGTCCTTAGAGGGTCTGAATAAACGATTAGTTATGAGGGATTTATAGTTAGAATATTACTTTTGTGAAGATATACAGATACCTCTAAAATAATTTAAAACACTTAAAATGTTCCTGGAATTTTGGAAATATTTTCTGTGAAGACTTTTTGTATAATGAACAGGTAAACATCAATCCATTCTCTCTCAAGTATGTATGAATCATTAATTAGTGCAACATGAATTATTTGTAAAGATTAATACAGACTATTCTAGAGCACTGACCTAGTGGTTTTAAATACAAGCAAGGATAACAATTTGGGTAAGGGTTAATACAAATGCTAGTTTATAAATAAATATAAATATAACTAACTTACTTTCAGAGATTATTTTAGGCAAATAGGGTGGCTTTGGAAATGGTGGCTTTTATTCAAATAATTGTTGTAAATTTAAAACCAACTTTAAGTGATCATCCTATAAGGTGACACAAGACCTCCTTGCCCAGCTATATTTTAAAGGCAGACCATGAGTTGTAACTCTTCACAAGTATTCAATTTTAAATTTAAGGTGCCTTTCCTCCAACTTCTCTGATTCCATCAACCCTGTTTCTCTGGGGTTGTTATGCATTGAAAGTTTTAACATTGTTTGAACAGTAAAAATTACACCCTTTTGCTTGTTTCTAATTCCAGTAGCACGTTTTGCTTCACAAAGACAATAATATGGGTTGAAAAGTCTCTGTTCTGATGCACTAGATGATTCTTTTCGTATTGACTCGGTCTAAAAGGACTTCATGTTAATGCAAATTAAAACCATAGTATTTTTCCTTAGCTAGGCCACATTTCCATCCTAAGGTCTTCATTTCAATTCCTGGTAGAATCTGCATGCCACATAATCCTGGAGAATAGAACCAACACAATCTCCACTTGGCAGCAAGCAAGGGTGGTTTGGGGAAAAGTTGAGTGAGTTCCTCTCTACTAAAGAAAACCAAGATGGTGCCTTCACCGTAAAAATGCTTCTTTACGTAAAAAGTAATGTCTAATACCCTCAAATTAATTTTCAATTTCAGTTTAAGGCATGGATCTTGGTTTGAATATAAATGCCCCTGGAAAAGACAATACTTTGGAAGGTTCTTTATATTTTATATCTTAATGTTCATGAGTTTCAGATACTTTTCTGCAAGTGGGTTTTAGAACAAGAGACAAAGAAAAGAGGATAGGAGAAATATGCATCTCAGAGGACTTAGGAGATGGTATCCTCAAGAAAGGATGAGTGGGCAAGATATTTAAGCAAATTCCTCCTTCATCACAATCTCATGCAGGGCTGCCCCAATACATACACATTTATTCATTTTTTTGACTAGTCTTAATTTGGCACCTGCTATATTCCAGGTAGTACACTAGGCTCTGAGGGTACAAAATTAAACATCATTTATTTGCTGATTTTAGGAATCCTATTCTAGTGGAGGAGGAAGAAACCAACAATCAACAAAACATAACGACAAATGTGTAAGCGAAGATGGTACAGGATTCCACAAGGGCATTACATAGAATAGAAGGACTCTTACCTGCAAACTGTTTCTGGAGTTAGAATCTTTATTTTTGGAACATGATAATGATACTTATTTAGTATAATGCATTTTGGATCCAGTCAACCATTGCTGTCCTGACATTATCAGCTCTAGGAAGGGCTCAGGATCTGATGCCAGCAAAGTTGAAAATATTTTAATATCTGGTCAAGTCAGCTGCTCTGACAGCAATTGATTTGCTGAATGTCAAATCGGTTAACTCTGGAATTTAATGGATTTTAATAAGGTTTGGGATGGGATAAATCTAAATAATGTTTGAATAAGTATTTACCAATTTAGTTTTTTGTATTTTGGTTAAATAGAAGGACCATCTCTAAATACAGATTTACATCATGGGCATGAAGGCAGCACCACTCTTCATTTTATGGATTATAATATGCCTTGACACAATCCAGGGAATTTGAAGGTAGAGTTGACACTCCATCATTTGCTTGTACGGTTGTGTCTTTTCCTAAAACTGAACAGTGTAAGCAGGGGGTGATTATAGATGTTAACTTTGATGCTGCTGACATTTGTCACCTTCTGTCATAACCTTAACATTATTTAAGCATATTTGTGGAAGGCCTTCCTGATTGTTCAAAGCACAACCTAGAATTCTGAAATGTACAGGCTCCTGTAACATTTGCTCCATCAGCAATCAACACATCAGATTTTCTTTGAGAGGTAAATATTATGTGTCATGTTCCATAGGGGAAAACATTAAGAACTGCTGTGGCATGGCCTTTGATAATTTTTTTCCCTATTTTTCCTTTGTTTTAGAGGTTACTTACATCAGAAACAAAATAGGCTGTGAATTTCTCTTTGTCCTTCATCAATCAAAGCTGATCAATTATAAGACCAGGAAAACTGGATCACAACTCCAAGCTACATGGTCATATTACATTCATATTATTACTAAAAGCCACATCTATATTCCAAACTGGGATACTATAACCCCTTTGTCATTTTCCAATAAAAATACCATACCAAATAGGCCGAGCACACCGTAATTAGCAGCTGGCGGAGAAAGCTGTAAATCTGTATGAGTTCTGAACGATTTGCTTACATTGTTGCTTTGTTGACAAATGATGCTGTACATGTTAATGTTCCTGAAATGTCCCCATTGCACCTGATGTGCCAATAAATGCCAGCCAGCTGTATGAATTATGGAAATAAGATTTTTGTTTATGAAGGTATCCCAGACATTTATTTTACAGCATTCCTCTCGACAGATTTAATGTCTGGAGTTACATTGAGAAGATATTTGCTACCTGACATAATGGATAATGGAAACTTTAAAGGCTCTTTTTTCCTCCTTTTAATGATGAGATTAATACATCTACACACGCACACACATGCACACACATATATATGTATTTTAACACTTACCTTGTGACTTCATAATTTGTTGTTTATTTTTAAACATCACACATTCCTGCTTAAGAGTTAAATAATATATCAGTTTCCAATTAATAGTATAAGGGGATGAATACTTAGAATTATATACCAATAATTTTCATTTCCATTTCAATCATTTTTGTAATGTGCATGTAAATAGCACATAAATATTTTGCACAGATTATATTATTTTGCATTTGTTGATCTATTACTTTATTGTTGGTTTAAAAGAGCTTTACTTGTGGGTGTTTCTTTTATATATTTCATGGGTATTTAAGATAAGGCTCTGTAGAAGTTAGCACTCAATAAATAGTTTTATCTCTAATATACTTTAAAGTAATATATGCTATGGCTGGGAATTCTACAGACTTTACCTCATTGCCCATTGTACCATTTAAACTCCTTATTCAGATGGGAGATTTAATTAATGCAGTATTATGAAAGAGCTCTCATATAAGATAAAAATTACCTGATCTCATTATCATAAAATAACCACTGGTTCTGAATCCTATAAACCTAACAATAAAATACATTAGATCATACTCATGTAAAAGCCTTGTCTTCTAACATCAAAATGAAACGTATAATTCCCAGATGTGAATGCCAGTCTTCTCAAGTTTTGATCTTCAAAACATTTGTGTAATGGAGGCTCACTATCATCTTTAAATTATTCCACTTTGCCACAGGTCAAAGGTCATTAGAAATTATGATTCCTGGGTGATAGCCATTTTTTGTTTTCAGGTTCACTGCTAAGGAATGGATTGAATCAATACCTAAACCAGCTTATAGGTAGGTGTCCAACAAGCATTTGGGTTTGAACATTGAACTACAAATGATTTGCCATATCAAGTGTCTTGTATTTTAGGGAGGACGCCAATGAGTCTTATGTGAGTGACTGGCTGCACGATTTTTACCTGGATTAAATTATTTAGTTGATTTTTCCACATATAGGCCAATGTCCCTTATGAGTCCAATTTGTCCACAAAAATGCTTGATATGCTTTCCCACATCGTCTTCAGGTTCTCCTATGCTATCTAAACTCTCAAGCAGCAGTAGAGCAAAAGTGTCTCTTTAAGGAACCTTGAACAACGGCGCCAATGAGATGATGCATATATAAATAGAGAGAAAAGTCAAATCACCTTTGTGACCAAAAGTAATTCCCTTTGAATGTTTCTTTCCCCACAAAAGAATCCAGATGGCAAAAATGATGCTTAAATAAATGCTGGCTACAGCTCAATTCTTCTGGTTCGTATTGGCTACTATACAAATGACACTCACATTTCTATATTAACCATTTCACAGGTTTTGTATAAAGCGTAAGTTAAGTGTCCAAGGGCCCCTTGTGTTCAAAGAGTTAAGTCTTCTCTTCTTGGCATAGCTGCTCTAGTCTGCATTTGCTCAAAGGAGGATTAAGGGTAATGTGCAGCAGAGGAACAACTTAAGGAGACCTGGACTGTATCTCTCCCCTCAATATACCTGCACAACGACAAACACAGGGCTGCAGACTCCACTCTCCAATTCTCTTTCACATGCATGGAATTCATTGAAACTAATGGGAAGGAAATTATAGTCATCTCACAGGTCTCCTAACTATAGGTTTCTATATGGATAAATTTAACTTGTCAAGGTTTCTTACAGAATGACACAACTAAAGTCAAGTAGCCAACTAAGAATAGCAGAAAAACCTAAAAGTATTCAATTCCCCCATTTCAGTTAAATAAAACCAGATACATCATAGGCAAAGATCAGAGTTTGACTGGAGATTTTTCCAAAACGATGCTATAATTTCTTGCTGAGTTATGAAGTTAAACACATATAAAGTAATAAATTTCTGAACAAAATAAAGACACTTCACTTATTATATGAGAGTATAATTTTTAAAATGAATTGTTTATAAACAAATGAGGATATATTAGGATTGGCAGAAAAAAATGAGGCAATTACTGAATGGTATTTGATTGTCATTCAGAAAGGGCATATTATCCAGGAAACATTGAATTTAATAAATAATATTTGAAACAGAGATATGGACTATAGTGCTTTATTTGTACAAAATAAAGTGATAACATCATGTTTCTTCAGACACAAATCCTTCTCAAAATAGAGTTATAAAAATATTATCCTGGCCGGGAGCAGTGGATATCCCAGCACTTTGGGAGGCTGATGTGGGCGGATCACCTGAGGTCAGGAGTTCGAGACTAGCCTGGCCAACATGGTGAAACCCCATCTCTACTAAAAATACAAAAATTAGCCAGGCGTGGTGGCAGGCACCTGTAATGCCACCTACTCAGGAGACTGAGGTAGGAGAATTGCTTGAACCCAAGAGGCGGAGGTTGCCTGAGCCGAGATTGCGCCATTGCACTCCAGCCTGGGGGACGAGAGCAAGAGTTTGTCTCAAAAAAAAACTTATCCCAGAAACACTTGCATAATAATAACAATAATAATAGTCATCTATTTCACTTAAGTTTCATATTGAAACTTTATAAATTAGGAAGTATTATTAGCTTTATTTTATAGTTAAGGAAGCAGAGCCCTGAAGTATTTTAACCAATTCAAGGCTGTGCCACTTTTGCACAGCATGGCATGAATTTGCCCCAAACCACTGTGATTCCAGGATCCACATTTTTAAGCAAATGTTGTTTTGTGCATAGAAATGAAATGAATGGTCTGATTGTCACAATCTAATATTATATTTAACGCATATGTCTTGGAAACTTGATTGAAAAATAGAAAGCAAAATCAAGTCGATTGGGGAAGAGGATACTCTGGATAGAAATTAGTTGGAAAGGATTAGTAGGAAAAATAATAAAGTAACTGTGAATGGTGAGTTAGACACGTGAGCAGCAAATTGTGTACTTTTGGAAATTTACAACATATATATTTTTAGCTCCTATATACATATGATATCCCAAACTCATGGAGTTCTCACTAGGAGAATAAGGACCTGGATTGGATGACTAATTTTTATGAAGAAATAACTCCTGGGTAGGAAATAAATGATAAAAAGAAAATCTGTGTTTCTCAAATGAGGTTATCATCTGTAATAGGTACTGAATCGAGAGAGAGAGAAAAGATACATGTATTAATTACTAAGTCTTTGAAGTAGCAGCAACAAGAATACTCACCATTTCATAAAAAATGTGCAGCTATACATGGCACACATCCAAACCTTAATTTTTTGCCAATTAATAAAAAACATTCAATAACAAATATCCATTGGAAAAACATCTAGTGAGGGCCCAAGTAATATACTAGATGCTGTTAGTGACAAAATAAAGGACACACCCTGCCTTCAGGTATCTTGTAGTCTACTAGAAAATAAAGATAATAAAACAGAAACATTATAGAAGGTGATTCTGGAAGGATTTCTAATCAGGACTTAGATTCCATAAAGATACCCAGGAGGAGTGGATGAGTGGGGGTGGGGAAAAGAAGGGGCCAGGCAGCTGAGGCCTGATGTCCTTTATGCAGAGGTCAAGAGAGGAGTGACCTGGAGGAGAAGAGTGAGAGCTAAAGTGGCTGTTGTCCCAAATCTTTTCATTTATCCCGATACTCATACAGCAGTTATTAAACTCCTATCATGGCATCAGTCTTTGAGGATATAGTGGTAAGACTGCAAGACCTTCTGTTCATGGAGAGAGACAGACAGGACTACCAAACAAGGTAGCTTTGTGCTGTAATACTATGAAGAAAACAGAGCAAAAGTGTGTGCTAAGTGATTCTGGGCTACTTTTTAACTGGAAATTAAAGAGAAACAGAAATTTTGCCTGTTAGCATTGCCATCCACTCTGGATGATTGTGAAAAATTAAGAAAATATTTAAAAGATAGTCTTTTCTCTCAAGAAGGAGAAATGGGGCATGCACATGGAAATGAGCTAAATAGCTGGGGTATGGATATTCAGGTGAACCAAGGGCACTAGAAAGCAGTGACTGCTTCATGGAGCAAATACAAAATGAGTTTTAATCCTTACTATCTTCATTGACATTTTTCTGTGCAAGTCAAGTATTGTGGTTGAGACAGGCAAAAAGCAGGTATTAGAAATGACTTAGACTTGTCACCTTCGGAAAGCAAATGCAGTCAACTTCTATAAGCAGTAGAGTATATGGAGAAGAAGTAGGTCTCTTGGAGCAAAGATAAAATTTCTCTATCATTCCAGTGACCAGTGACTACTTAAGTGGAGGTATATATTTAGGCAATGAAAATCACACTTTGAATGATATGTTGAAAGGAGAAAACTAAGAGTTAGAAATGTAGGTATGAGAATAATTTGATTGCAAGTGATGCTTGAACTCTGCAAGTTTTCTGAGGAAGTAGTGGGTAGGGAAGAGGACCCAAAGGTGAGTTTTTTTAATGCCTAGTTTAATAGGTGAAATAATGAAGAGGAATCAGCAAAAGGGAACTTAAGGCCTTTTAAAAGTCTTGACCCAATGTCTTGAATCAGGAAGTAGGTTATAAAAAGGGCAGAGAAAATAAATGTCAGCTGGTTGACAACGAACATGAAAACAAATTTATTAAAGAGTATAGAAAACTTGCCCAATCCAAAAAGCAGAGGGTTTAAACTGGGCAGAAAAGAACCAGTTCCAGAATCATTTATTGCTTAACACAGTATGGGGGATGTTTATTTGTGGGAGAATTCCTGATGGGCATGCCCAGAGCGTATACAAGTCAATTTAACTAGCTAAAAATTTCCATGGGATACTATGCAGCTGCAAAAAGGAATGAGATCATGTTCTTTGAAGGGACATGGATGAAGCCAGAAGCCATCATCCTCAGCAAACTAACACAGGAAGAGAAAACCAAACACTGCATGTTCTTACTCGTAAGTGGGAGTTGAAATGAGAACACATGGACACAGGGAAGGGAATGACACCCACCAGGGCTTGTTATGGGTGGGGAGCAAGGGGAGGGAACTTAGAGGACAGGTCAATAGATGCAGCAAACCACCATGGCACATGTATACCTATGCAGCAAACCTGCACGTTCTGCACATGTATCCTGAAACTTAAAGTAAAAATTAAAAAAAAAAAAAATGTACACCTGTCTCTTCTACTCACAAAAGCAAATTGGGATGCAGTGGAGTATGCCATTAAAAAAATAGAAAGCTTAAATTTTCTCCAATATTTAGAAAAAGGCAAATACATAAGTACTTAGAGCAACTGAGATGGCTTCTCCATAAAGTAATAAAGGGAAGAAAGTTAGATGGAGGGGTAGACAGCAGGTGCCATTGGTTTTCAGAGCTCCTGTCCAAAAGGTACTGTAAAACATCACTAAAATCTAATGAGTGGGAGGAATTTATATTATTAGAACTTCTGTTAGAGAGACAATTACATAGCCTTCTTTGATAAGCTGTTTGGACAGAAGAAAGAGGGCTAAAATTCTAAATGATTATCTTTGAGTAGAAAGAAAACATTGTTAGATCGTCTTCTAAGGAAGGTGAGTCCAGTTAAGAGAAAGGCTTTTGATTTAATGTGTTCAGTTAGTTGAGGTGCTAACAACGGTAGACTTCTTTTCTGCTCTTCTATCACTCAGTATTAGGGATTGTCTCTCAAAAAACTTAAAAAATATAAATATCGCTTTAATGAAGAGACAAATTATTGACTTGCTCTGGAGGTCAAATGACCATAGTGAAAAGTCTGCAGCCTACTAGGAGTGTCCACAGGTCTCCATTCAGTTCTGATGGAAGGGCTGGTATTCCAGAAACGACTGTGAAAGAGAGAAGACAAAGGAAAGGAAGGTCTTCATCCTTCATTATGGGAAGGGAAAAGTCAACTAAAGCAAGGGATATTCAGTAAAGATAATATATTTGATTTGTTTAAAATAATTCAATAGAAAGAGGCTTTTTTTAAGGAATGTTTGAAGTAAGACCAAAACACAATGGCACAAACTTTAGGAGTCCACAAGAGCTCAGGTCATAAATTATTTCCAGTGAAAGCGTCAGAACTAATTTCTTTCAAAACATTCCCAAACCAACAAACACTGAAAAGTAGAGAGTCACAACACTAACAATACAACCTTCAATCTTTAATAAAACAAAATAAAACAGCATCAAACCATACACAGTCATATGTACTGTGAAATACTGTAAAAATAGAAATCAAAGTCTGCACCAAGATGAGGGAAGAATCTGAGAGCCAACACAAACTTCAAAAATGGCAGAAGAAAGAGGTTTCCTTTAAAGGGTCATGGTTTCAAGAGTAATATCTGACAATCTGATTAGAGTCTCAGGACATGAGAATGGGTGTGTCCTATGAGTAAGGAAATGCCCTAGAAATTTCATGCTGCAGAAAGTCAAGGGAGGTGATACTGAAGGCAAACTAATTTTATCGTCCATTCCTCAGGATCATCACATAGGAACAGTGCCAAAGAGGAAGTTGCGTGAAAGAGGAAGAGGAAACAGAAATTTCTAGATTCTGACACACAGAGCTGTGTTGGAGGGAGGGAGGGGAGAGAATGGAGGGGGGGAGAGAGAGAGAGAGAGAGAGAGAGAGAGAGAGATTGAGATTGAGTAAAATGGCCCAATTCAAGCATTAGAATAATTGAGTAAATGGCCTTTTTCAAGAAAAAGTAGCTAATTACAGAAACAGCATGAAATCATCAATTAGACCCAAGTAAAAAGGAAGAAGGGCTATACATCAGAAGATGTATTATTCAAGAAACCAGTGGAGTTCAGACAAATGGTTAACCTATAGTTTAAAAAAAAATTATTTACATATTATGCAACAGAAAAAGTGTTTAAATAGAATTGTACATATTCAAAAAGATGAAAAGCAGTGGGTAGAGCTCCGGAAATCAGTGGAATTAAAAAATCCCTATAAATGTCAAAGTAGAAGCAAAATAAAATATGCATGAATGAAAACACAGAATGGTATACAAACTAGAAGAAATTATATACAATGAAAAGAAAAAGATTAAAGACATAAAATATGTCTATAAATAGTTTTAGTATATTGATAAAAGTGATTACAGTACACAAGAAAAATAGGACTAGTTCTCTTGAAGAAGAGAACAGAGCAAATGTAACAGAAAAAAAATTAAAGATGTAATAGAAGAAAAGTTTTAAAAATACAGAAGGACTTAAATTTGCTTACTAAAGTGACACACTTAGTCCCAGGAAAATTTAATGTAGAACAATTAATCTAACAAATCCTAGTGTAGCTACTAAAATTTAGGAATTAAAAATATGCCATATGGTGTTCCAGGCAGCACAGGTAAATCATACTAACCAAGGGAATGGTGGTGGGAGGAATGACCTCAGAGAATTTCACAGCAACACTGAGTGCTAGATGAAAAAGTGTGCAAAATTTAGAGAAATTTAAATATAGATATATGATTTTATACCATGACACGCTCTTCAAGTACAAGACCATTTGCAGATACTGTGAAACATTCAGAAACTAGACAGTAGCCTAACCATGACACTTTCTGGAAAAGTAACTGAATGTTCAAATCTAATAAACACAAAATTACAGCAAGGTACTTTCCCTTACAGAGAAAACTTGGTAAAATAATCAAGGGGTGAACACATTTCCTGTGCAGTATAGAACAAGACCAAACAATATTGGGGATATACTTATAAATGTAAATAATACAACATTTTCAATAATAAAATCATAAATAACTTGGAAGACTATCTGGAAGGAAGAATAATTGTACTAATTTCTTCATCAATGAGGAAAGAAAGATTTGGTCTAAAATAAAAACACTTTTTTAAGGGCTCTAAATTCTTAGCATTTTTCTTAAGGTTAGGTTATCTTTCAGAAACTAATATTTCTTGGGTCAAATAAACAGTTATTTGAAGTTCAGTCATTTTTCAAGTTCATTTAATTTCTTTTTCTTCTTAAAGTTCAAGTACAACTAAGCATAAAACATTTTTGCTAAGAAATAACCAGCGGCAGAATCATATTTTTATCTATTCATCTCTATCCCTCTCTCTATACCAACACATAGGGCCATCTAGAATGGTGTTGTTCACTAAATATTAACATATTTATTTGTGTTTATATTTATGTATGTGTTTATGAAATGACTAGATGATGTAATTTTTCTTTGTATATTTTTGTATTATTTAAATTGTATAGCAGTTAGTTAAATATTCTTAAATATAGTTTGTAAATACACTTTTGACAAGTTTTTGGGTATTCTTTTGACGAACAGCAACATAGTTTTATAAGATCAGGCTGGGGTGTTTTTATAATTCTCTACTCAATCAATATATAATTATAAGAAAACGCATGGAGCTGAGAAAATCTCTGCATTCTTTTAGTTTTAGACATCTATGGAATTGTGAACTTCCTGTGGGATTTATCTTGCATTTATCTAAATTTAGAAAGAACATTTTAAACCTAGGGATGATTTTTTAACACCCAGTATGTTTCTGATCCATCTCTCTACATCTTTATCCGTATGTTTAGAAAATGTTTTAACAGTAAAAAGTAAAATACATGTATAAAGATATTAGCAAGACAATCCAAAGTCAAATATAAATTATTTGGGCCAATTTATAATTAGAAATTTTACCTGCCACTGGTTCTGATGTGACCATATTTTATTTTCCAAATTATTCAGATATATAGATCAAAAATCTTGCACTGAGAATAAAAGATGCATTATGTTGGTGCAAACATAATGGCCAAACTTCAATTACTTTTGCACCAACCTAATATGACCTAACTTACTCACATTCATAAAGATTGCTTTGCAGAATTCCAGTTTGACTTCAATTAGCTTTTGTAGATATGTATTATGTTTCAATATTGTTGTTGTTGTTGTTGTTGTTGTTGTTTAGACAGAGTATTGTTCTGTTGCCCAGACTGGAGTGCAGTGGCATGATCTTGGCTCACTGCAACCTCCGCCTCCCGGGGGTTCAAGCGATTCTCCTGTCACAGCCTCCCTGGTAGCTGGGATTACAGGTGCCTGCCACCATGCCCAGCTAATTTTTGTATTTTTTTTTTTTTTTTGAGACGGAGTCTCGCTCTGTCGCCCAGGCTGGAGTGCAGTGGCCGGATCTCAGCTCACTGCAAGCTCCGCCTCCCGGGTTTACGCCATTCTCCTGCCTCAGCCTCCCGAGTAGCTGGGACTACAGGCGCCCGCCACCTCGCCCGGCTAGTTTTTTGTATATTTTTAGTAGAGACGGGGTTTCACCATGTTGGCCAGGCTGGTCTCGAACTCCTAACCTCAAGTGATCCACCCGCCTCGGCTTCCCAAAGTGCTGATATTACAGGCATGAGCCACCACACCCGGCCTATTGTCAGATTTCTAAATGCCCTAATTATCCAGATTACATTGCAATAACATGGCTATTCTCTTCTAGAGTTTTAAGTCTGCCAGAATGCTACAAATGAACAAATTGTGAATATCTAGATACCTTGATATCAAAGAAGATTGGTCTTTACTGCTGATTCTCTGGCCAGCTTTTCGTCTACCCTGTTGGGACAGCTTTGTTTAGGTAATTTTAGACACTTGCTTTCAGTGTTTTGAAACTGCAATATAATGCAGTTTAACAGTTCAAAACACATGAATGGTTACTCTTGGGTGACATTTTCTCATTCGGTATATATTAAATCTACCAGTCAAAGGAGAATGCAAGCTAAAATGTTTCCTTTTTAAAATTCCAAAATTTCCAAATTTACCTAGAAGAGTTTCACTTAATTTAGCTAAAAAGTAAAGTTTAGTTGAAATTGTGAGAAATGACAGAACAAACTGGTTTTCTTAACCAATAAAATGCCTAAAAATTGGTAGTAGACATTGAACTATAAAATTAGTATTCTGTGGTAATTGGTTCAAATACAAAAACATAAAACCTTGGAGAACTCCTATTTACTCACAATTATTTCTGAATAAAAGTAGTAGTTTGTTCACAAAAGGTCTTCCAGGCTGAGTTTAACTTGATCATGTTTAAATAAACTCACACAAAAATCTTAGAAATGTCCCAAACAGAACCTAACTCCCTACAGTAATTTTTGGTTTCTCTAAGAATTCAGAAGCGTTGGCTTAAGCAAATTTCATTAGGGAAATCCACACCATCTACCTTTTTGGCCTCTTCCACCCCCCATTTTTGTCTTTATGAAGCCAGCAATATCCATCATGAGTAACTCAACTTTCTATAAAAGTAACAGTTCGTAAAAATCTGTAAAACTAGTACTGGGAACAAACAAATTAAACAAATGACAATGTTATACAACAAAACTGCTATTATATTCCTCTGGTAGAAGAATTGCTTCTTCTGTGGGACTAATACATCTTGCCGGAACAATTTTAAATAATATGTAACATATGGAGTCAGCTTTTATTATTCTTCTCAAAGAAGACAATTATATTTATGTGATAAACTGTTCAGTGTTGGTAGCATGATACTCATATTACCGGCCACTTAAAGAATTCCTGACCTGTTCCTATGTGGATCTGCAACTCACTTCTTCTGAAACTCCTCTTACATTTTCAGCCCCATCTCTTAACAATGGTGCTCATATGCCCCTTTAGCAAGATCAGGAGAGGGGCCAGCTGTACATGCGACCAGTGGAGAAATGATTTTCCTGCACTAGACCTAGCCAATCTACACTCATCCCTCCCTTTCCACACTTTTTCCATCTATACAGTTTCCATCTGAGTGTTCCCATATCCCTGAAGAAAAACTGGGACTCAACCTGAGCCAGTTTTGGGAGAATGAAAGAAAAACAGCTTTCAAGATTTAGCTTTGCTAAAGGAGCTATCAATCTGGTGTTAACCATGAAAAGTTTTTGAAGTACTGTCTCCTCCTCACCCATTGGCAAGCTGGTATGAGATGTGTTTTATATGACTTTAAAAGAAGTCTTTGGGGAAAGAGAGACGCCTATAGACATCTGCCGAGTTGCCTTTCACAATTCATCTAGAAATGCTCAATAAAAGTAGAAAAAAGTTTGTCTCCACATCTTTTAGTTCTGCTGTTCCCAACCCACATGGACTTTCTGAAGGAGAGAAATGAATTTCCAAATTGTCACTTTGGCTCACTCATCGGTTGTCACTGTGTGTTTAGATAACACTTGTTAAAAAGTGATGGAGTTTGCTCTGCCACCTCATGCTTCTGTAACGAATCTCTTACAGAGTATCGGTTGGGGCAGGATTTATCAATGCCCCTCCTCATTGCCCCACAGAGTGAGTTGAATAATTCTAATAATCAAAAGCACAGAGTCTGCATCTAGTTTGGAAATGAAACCATGGGTAATTTTCAAAAGTAGTGCCCTCGATTTTTGATGAACTGTCACAGAAACAGGAATTACCACAATTCAGAAATCACATCCACTAACCGACAGGGATCAGCATCTGTGGATGATTTCTTCTAACCTACTACCCTCAAATTTCTTCCCTGCCCCCCTAATAAAAACACACCCTTTTGCCTCATGCTTCCAATTTAGTGCAATCATGCCTCTTACTGGCCATTGCCTTGCAGGACAGCAGCTGTCAAATACACAGAGGCAAAGTATGGGGGTTTGAAACATAAAGCCTCATAATGTGAAAGACGTGCACATCTTATATTACGTCTAATATTAGACTCCAATGAGGCTGCTCAGTCTGCAGAAGCAAACACTCTTCACATCATAGACACTTGAAATAAAAGAGTGCTAAATGGCACTTACCACTTTCCAGAGTCTTTAGAGATAATGTCATTCAGGAAAAGAAACTGACCTCTTCCTTCCTCCCTTTACCCTCCCCACCAATGAAATGATTGTGAAAGAGAAGCTCCAATCCTTGGAAGGTTTTAAGGAATTGTCTTTGAAGATGAGAGTTTTTGCTCTTCCAAAGATTTTGGGGATGGGAAGTTGGGGGAGATGACAGAACAGGGACAGAATGTGCCATTTCTGGAGTTGAGACAGCTACATTCCAAGTATAACCTACATTTTTTTCCCAGTAACTCATTTAAGACCTATTTATTTACATCATTGTACTAATCTCTCTGCCAGACAGTAGGGGTAAAGGTAACAAGCCCTCCCTACTTGCTATTAGGGAATTCAAGCTCTCGAAGTGAGAAGGTAAATGACTATACAGTACTAAATGCTATGGCAAACGCATGGATAAAATGAAGGAAAACCAGAGGAAAGAAGGAGAGGTTGCCTCTGCCTGGGAAATTTAAGGACAGTTTCAGAGAGGTGATAACATATTAGCTTGATTTTGAAGAATGAATAAGAGATTTGTAGGTGGGTGTGGGGCTGTGGGGTGGAAGGGCACTCCAACATGTGACTGCAGTGTGGGCAATGACACATAGTCATGCACTAGCTGGCACAGCAAGTTGCTTGTTTGCCACAATGAGCCCAGTTCTCTGTAAAGTGAAACTATAAAAAAATGCAGCTTCTCTAACCTTTATGGCATATTGAGATAAATGTCACTTGGCACTTGCATCTTCTGGCTTTTTGTGGAGCTAATTAGTCCATTGAGTATGCCTGAAAATATGGACGGTGTTCAAGCATACCTGTTTGATGCTGGTTACCAATTCTGTGCCTGCAATCAAGTTACTGATCACATTCTACCTCAATTCCTTTAGCTTAAGATGAGAATAAAAATAGAACCTGCTAAGTGGGATTATTGTGATGATCAGAAGATACTACTGTTCAAAACTTAGCACATACAGTACCTAGCCCATAGGAAGTGTTCAGTATATATTAGTTATCATTAAGACCATCATTATTAAACATCCATTATTTATAGGCACTTTTCTGCACAGCTTGAGGATAAAAAATATAAAAGTCACATATGATCCTATCCATGAGGATCTAGATGGTTTTGGTTGGGAAGACAAGGCATAAGTGCATGAATTAGTATAAAGGGAAAATTACATATATTAATTAGAATTATGTACTAATATATTTATAATGATACAGGAAACAAAAAACTAGGATAACTTATTTTAAGGTATTAAAATATTAAATATTTTAAGGTATTAAAATAATTGTTATAAAATGCATATTAAAATTTAAAAAATACATCTAAAAGAAGGATGAGTAAGAAAATGAGCTGAATTCATCACAAGGACTTGGAACCTCAGTAGAGTTTTGAAAAATGGGTTAAGCAAGAGAATTTCAGGAAAAAAAAAGAGATCCAGAACACAGAATCTGTTGTCATCAGCAAGTCATCGAGGTGGAAATAAACATACCATTCTCTGCCTGTAATAATTATATTTGCCTGCAGGAGCATAAGATTCATGTTGGGCGTGGGCTGGAAATAATTGGATGTGGTCAGCTTCTGGAGAACATGTTGACCTCTGGAGAAATTTATCTGGCTTTGGTACCAACAGATACAGGAAATCTTTAGTTAAATTTTGTCTTTTCATTTCCTATTTAATTGCAATGGCAAAAATCTCTGAAAAAAGTGACATATTAAATACTCTTTGTTGGGACAACTTCTTTCACCTGTCTTTAGTCCCTAATTAAGTCACCATTACATAA
This sequence comes from Theropithecus gelada, assembly GCF_003255815.1. Lineage (NCBI taxonomy): Eukaryota > Metazoa > Chordata > Mammalia > Primates > Cercopithecidae > Theropithecus > Theropithecus gelada. The sequence goes on along the minus strand of NC_037680.1, from coordinate 22,710,235 downwards.
AATGAAGTAGAAAAAAATTGCTCGAGTTTCTACTCCAATTTTAGAGTATGCCATAAGCCTGGTCTGTTGGGCTTGTGTTCACATCATTGAAAACGTAGGGAGAATTAGAAATAAAAAGAACTTTTATTCAACTCCCATTGTTCTTTCTTAATAAAACAAATATTTCAGTGCTAGTAATGGAGAAAAAAAGCTCTGTGCAGGGAGGGCTGGAAAAGCTCAGAATCTTAATTCTTGCTCACTTAAATGTATACCCCCCAAATATTTATTAACAAGAAATCAACCTTCATCTTCTACTTAAGAAGTTGCATGATCAGCACTGTCTTCCCTCGACAAAAAGATCTGGCTGATTTACACTAAGTGGGGCATAGCCTTTGGGCAGTCTTCCTGGAAACAGGGATGGATTTGAGTTGCTCCATTTATTCTTTTTGGACCAGCTCCCCTCACAATCATGGGCACATCTATATGAGAATGCTGGTCTGAATTAAGGGCACAACTGATATCCATGGAACAAAGAGCATCATTTATCCTAGGCATCCTACATCTATCCTAGGAACACTGAGCCCTACCTCAACTAACTAAATGTCATTTTGCAAGGACAGAAAAATGTGGCAGTCAAATTTAAACAGATTCAAATGTGATGAGACAAAGTGCCTATGATTTTGAGTCAGCTACAAGTGTTCTCCTTGCAAACTTGTGTTTGAATTAGTTTTCCATTCAGTAACAAATATTAATCGCAACTTTACACTCTCTGATTTACCCATCCTGAGAAGTTGATGTACTTAGATGCTTCCTATCACATTTTAAATGCTCTCTTAAATATTCAAATTATATAATTATGCTTAATTATGCAATACATTGTATTTGAATACACAATCATAATACAGTTTTGGCATCATTGTCATCTTACAGCATTTGCCTTATTACGCTGTGGCATTTTGAGTATTTCTGATCAAACAGTACAAATGGAACAGGTTTTGCATACTGAGCATCTTAAAACCCACTTTGAAGAGATTTACTATCAATGCACATTTTCTGTTCAGCTGGAAAAAATAAGAACTTTGTAGTGTGTGTTATGAAATGTTAAATATTAATACTATTTAAAGTTAATGGTATGCCAAAGAAAATGGCTAATAATACATTATACAATTAAATGCCTATCATATTAGCTCATCTATTAACAAAATAAAATAGATTCAAACAGAAGAGTTCTGATTTGTAGTTTTTAGCAAGAGTTGCCCATGTGTAAAAACTAAATTATTTATTCAATTTTTAAACTGCTGGATACATCAGTTTGCAATTATTTGCATATTTGAATGCTTTGTCATGTGTCCCTGATACAACAAAAACAGTAAACAGTTTTCTCTTATTGAATAAAAGCATCTTCTTCTGCACGGTTACCATGAAAAATAACCAAAATTACCAAAAAAGTATCCCCCCTCTTTTTTTTTTTTTTTTTTATGTCTAGAGCATCCCTGGCCCTTTGCTGGACTGTGTTTGCTATCAGGTCTTGACAAGATTTTCATCTACATAATTCTACATCATTATTCTGGCCCTCTCAATATTTACCTTTGCCTGTTGAAAGTTAAATCTCTCCTCTTTCACACTCCATGTTGTAATTTTCTATTAAATATCTTGGTACTTGAATGCCAACATGTACTTAGTTTTAATGATAATTTTGTCTTTTCTTTTCAATGTTGGTTGCCTAAAAGACTTGAAAGCATGTGTTTTTTGCTCCTAAAACATTTCAAAGATTACGTATAAATGAAATACTCAGGACATGTGATGGTTCACACTTACACCTGAGCTAGCAAACCAATTTAACTTGGACATGATTTCCCCTTTCCTGAACCAATCAATTGCTGCGAGGTTTATGTACATCAGCTCCCAAAGCAATTACTGAATGTTTTTTAAAAGTTCCCCAAACCCTGCAAAATTAATTTATCTGAAGAATTTTAAGCATGTTCAAAGACTGCTTGCAAGTAAGATAATTGCCTGAGTGAGGTTTGCCATCTCTTCTGATTTGTACAGTATAGCATTTATTGTCTTAACTGTAAAAATTCACTTTGTTGTTGTAGAGAGCATCTTATTTCTGAATATCGTGTACAAACTTTCCTCTGGGGAGTATCCCCCTCCTTTTACGGCAGTTCCTGAATTCTGGATGGGTATCTCCCTCTACCTCCATGTAGGGGGCTTGTTACCTCGTTCTAAGCCAATCAGCCCATTCTATTTCCTTAGCCAAAGTGATTGATTCAGGGATGAGTTAATAACACAATTTTGGTTAATAATAGTGAGGTGCTTTGGGAAAGGAGCTTCCTGAGGGACTAGAAGCAGGGATCATGTTGATCCAGAACTGCTGGCGGTCATTTTACAACCATGAAAAGCCTGAGTATGAAGTCAACAGGGAGGACAGCAGAGCTGAGAGACTGAGAGACTGCTGTTTAAGCTTCAGAATTTAGTTATGCTTGAAGCTGCATCATTTCCTGATTTTTCCAGTTACATAAAGGAAAAAAAATCCTTTGGTTATTTTTTTTTGTTCCTTAAAATCAGAAGAGTCCTAACTGATTCACTTGTATGTTTTATTTTCTGCTTTGTTTCCCTAATGGTGCTGAGTTTTCCAACTGCAGCATTCTCATATAGTAAAAGATCAAATATGTAAAGAAATCGAAAGTCAACATTTCTTTACAGTCCCCAGTGAAGGGGATTACATTTTAACTCATATAAGGAATGGTATACGAGCATGTTCAAAGTCAACAGATGACTTAAATCAAATACTGAAATGTGGTGCAAATGGTAGGTTTCATCTATTTTTTTTCAGGGCCTAAGAATTTGTCTTAATGAAAATAAATCTCACCAACCTGAGCCCAAAGTAAGTGAAGGTAAAGTGGGAAGACTTTGCTTATACATTTCATTGTAGATGTTCTCTATTTCAAGTGATTTGCTTTTATTTTCAAGTTATTTGCAATTAGGATGATTAGTTTTAGCTATAGTTTGATGACAGCTTTGTAGACAGAAAGGTAGTCTATATGATCATCAGCAAAAATCATTAATTGGGCTGGGACATTTCTTCAATGGAGGATTGTTTTGGATTTCCTTTCATTCCAATAGAAATAACCTCAATATATGAACTAGAGTCAACCAAAGTGGTCTAGTCATACTTTGTATCAAGAAAGAAATTTAGTCAGTGGGTGAAAAAGAGGTGGTAAAATTGTTAAGTAAAATGTGGCTTTTTAATCTAACTCAACTCCCACTGAGTTCCTTTTTCTTTATCATATAATCCTCCCTTCTTCTGATTCTTCCAATATTTCCTGTTCTTTGCTGTATTCCGTCAAAGGTATGCTAGGCTATATGATATCCTACCAGATTAAAAGATTTATGTTCATGATTATGTCGATAAAGTGTAAGCCTCATATGTTATTTGTATAATAGTCAATTTTTCTTAATCCAGTATCTTAAACCGAAAACATAAAGTGCATGGTGGGCATATTCATGCACTCGGTATTTTTTTTTTCTTTTTAAATAATATCTGTGCCATACATTATTAATGTGATCCATTATGGATGGGTTACAGAACTCTTTCTCACTTATTTAGGACAATGCTTCAGTATCCTTCTTAACACAACCATCTAGTCAGTGACCAAGAAACAATTGTATTTAGTATAAGAGGTGAAATTATTTGTCTTTCCTGCCTCAGCCAATGAATTGATTTTCTAATTGTGGCATCTCAGGCACAGTGAAATGCTGGTGGGAAATTATTTTGTAAAGAATTCCCTTCAGTGGCACATAAGCATCCACCTACACTGCTGTCAAATCAGGTTAGTCCATGAGTATTTTAAACGTAGTTAAATAAGAGATAGAGATTTGGGTGTTAATGAACAGTGCTTTTTATAATATCATTTGAATATGGATATACTCAGTGACCTAAGTGAGTTTGTGTTCCACCTCCTCCAGTTTAGATTATTTATAAAATAATTCAGGGCACTTCTTTGTCAGAATAACACATTCCTTCCATCTAGAGAAGGCTAAATTGAGTATTCCACTCTCTGCCTTTTTCCTTCCCTTTTGCCCCCAGAATAAGACTATTAACATGGAAAGCAAAATACAGGCACTATTAGAACGGTATCATCTCTTATTTACTTCACAAAACAGAATACAATATGGGTTGCTGTGAAATACAAATGAACTGTAATCCTCATCAGGTTTGGAAATAATGGATTCAGGCTAACATTTCCAGAAGAAATATGAAGGCAGTATTCTAAATTTCCTATTCTTTCCCAAATGAGTTTGCACAAAATGTGTCGCTAAGAAGAGTAATGTGCCCATCACATAGTGAAATTTCCCACTTGCAAAATGAAAATGAAAAGTCTGCATTTTAGGATGGCGTGTTTAAACACATGCACCATGCTGTCCTTACAGTAGGGAAAAGAAAGCTCCCCCTACTGGGGCATAAAAATGCCTCCTTTCTTTCCTGCACCCCATGGCTGTGTCATATGCAGGAAGGCACAGAAACATATAGTCTTCCCATTATCCCTCACAGAATCCTGGTTCTCTCATCAAAACATTACATTTTCCTCATTTTAGTTAATTAAAGGACAGCTGGACGTTTCATTATTGCACCAGTCTCAGCTCTGTCTAGTTGAAATGGGGCATATAAAGGTCTTGGTCCCAAAGACATTTTCACCAGAGATAAACAGTTTTAAAATCCACGCCTCCGATGGAGAAATTTGAAAAAGTAGTAAAATGAATCTTTAAAGTGTACACATATGTGTGTCTGTGCACAGTTTTTACAACATACAAGTACTTACACATATAGGGAGAGTGAAACTCGGCACATAAGAATTTTCACTGGAGAAATATATATATACATATGTCAGAATGAAGAAATAGAGTTATGTGATTTGCGAGTTGGTATTAGTGATCAAATATTAGCATTTATTGGAAAATCTCTAGAAATGTGAAACTCTCTCTCTCTATATATATATACACACACACATATATATACACACACACACACATATCTAGTCAACCATCTAGTCAATCACCAAGTGTATATATATATATATATATATATATACACACACATATATGTGTATATATGTGTAAGCATAAAAAACTAATGTAAATAGTACATGTAAATGTGAGAAGTTTAAAGATTTGGAGGCATAGTCAAACTAAAGATAAAAATAATTGCTCCCATGACAATACATAAAGTAACACATTTTATCAAGAGGGCAAAGAGGTTTACACTGCAAAGGATTCTAATGAAAATTTTCCTCAAAAGATATTTCTAAGCTTGTATAGTTGAAGTGTTTGCTGTCTACAGGAAAAAAGAAATCTATAGTTAACCAAACCTGAAAATATTTCTACCAATTCTAGCTAATGGGAGCATGGCCGAGGGGATATTTAGCATGTTCCCTATATTTTTTCATGCTTTTACTGTCGCTGGTATGAGACACTTTGGGGACACTCCCTGCTCATCATAACCAAGTGGGCAGCCTTTATCAATAGAGAGGAGTTGAACAACTGTTGCCTTCAAAATAGGTTTAATTAACGGTTCACCATTTTCAAGAAGAGGCTCATATTTTCATATCTTTTTTCTTTTGAAATAAATCCTAAAGATTGTGGCTCCTTGAGAATCAGTCAATAGACAAGGCACTCTAACATTCTCTATCCACTGGACTGAGCAAATGACCTGCTTCCAAAGTAGCCCTAAGCTCTTACAACAATAAAGAAGGTCTCTGGGCTTTGTACATTGGAAACTTGGGTAGTCAAGGTTGCCACCTCTTAGAAATCTGAGGCATTACACTCACGTTGTTTTACAAACCACACTGATTAGATTTTTGATGAGATGATTCCAAACTCTAAGGGGTGTGTGTGAATGAGTGTCAGTTGTGGCTGTAGAGGTAGAGATCAATCATAGATGTTCTTTGCCCCCTTTCTTGTCTTCTTTAATAGGTTCAGGTACCACTATTTGCAGATACAAGTGATTTGGTTTGGCCACAGTCTGGAAACCATCCTTGGTTAGAACCTCCACTGATAATGCACATTTTCAAGTAAGTAGTACAAACAGTCACAGACTAAAAATGACTCAGATTTTTTTTCTCCTCCCAATCTTGATTAGACATAAAATATAAGAGAGGCAACCTTTTCTAGAAATGGACCAAATATGCATCTGAACAAACATGGATGGGGAAATAAATAAGATTTGTTACTCGTTTCCAACAACTAGAACTGGGTTACCTCTTGTAAAGGAAGAGTGCACCTCCAAACCCACTATACTAGGTATGTTGGATCCCATAATATTTCCAATTACTGCTTCAAAATTTATTGTGCACATATGGAAAATAATACTTGTAAAACAGAAAGGGGTTTGTGCCTTGTGCTGTCAATACTGTGAAGGATGGGGTGATTATAAAGCAAATTAACAATACTTTTAAATGTGCATTCACTTATCTTTCCAATTAAATCCTTGTTAAACAACTGCACAGACAGTAATGGTGCTTCTGCAAAGCACTGATCAAGACAGTTTTATTGTAATTTTTTCTCTGTAACAATTAATCAAGTAGGCATTTTCTTTATTATTAAATTATTTAGTTAATAAATATTCCGAATTGGCTAACATATTTGTAGTTTACATGTTATTTTTGATTTTCCTAGAGTGGAACATATTTGGGAGTATTTTCATTTTCTAGCAGAGGGACCATTAATGGATGCGATTTTATAAATTTCTTTTCTCTAGAAGAACAAGAGAAGTCCTTGAAACTTTAAGCCCTTTAAAAACCTTATTTCAACCATTTTATTTTGTAAGGGATGCAAAACACATTGCTTTTAGCAGATAAGAAATGTGAGGTTTTGCTTTAAGGCATCTTTCTGTTGGAGTAAGCATTAAAATTAGCATTTTAAAAGTTCATTAATACCAGTTACAGACTTTTGAGTCATGAAGCTACACTGTAGTTAGCATTTCCATTTCTTATCCCAGTAAAATGAAAAGTACCTGAATATTGTTTCTTCTATAAACACACAAGATGGAATAAATGAAGAAACAGATATAAAGGTATCTAGAGGTATTTTTTTAATTTGTGAATTTCCATTTTTGTAATCTAGAGATTTTAATTTATCTAGCTAGTATCTTTTACCACTTTTAAAGTGCTTTGCATGGTTCTCAATATGGCCCTTTGTGTTTTGGTTGTATGTTTTATCTTTTAAAATTTTTATTTAGGGGGGATTCCTACTTAACTAGATTAGTAGTGAGAGTAGTGGTTTCAGAAATCACACGTGGATTTAGGATTCAGGATGACTGTATTAATTCAGAAGTAAAAATAAACATATGACAGAGACAAGAGTTTCAGGAGTCAGAAAAAGAAAATTCCAGGTAAGCCTGGCTTTATAGTTGTCTAAGTGGTGTGATTTGAGGTGAGTCAACATTACTGTTGAAAACACCTTATGTAGAGAGTGGAAATCCTCACTAGTTACCTGATTATATGAGGTCTCTTACCTTATATTCACAGGGGTAGCAGGAAGCATGACCTACTGTACTCAGATGAACAAATGATCACCTTAGAAAGTCTGAGTGGACTCTTGAGAGATGGGGATGATAACGCTGAGAACAGGAGAAGGGAAAGGGAGAGGGAGACAGGAATGGGGAAGACGGCTGTGTGCATGGAATATGGCTGTGGAGAAAGTGGGCTCAATAAGACTCAGTGTCTTACAGGTGTCAGGGGTGAGGACAGGGGTGATATGAAGGCTCCAAAGGCATACACAGGTGGGTGATGGTTTTAAGTCAGGTAGATCTCTGTGGGGTAGAAGTATAATGCTGAGTATTTTGGCAACCAGAAATAAGATGATCTGGCAGGCACAGCTTTCCTGAAAGCCTGCAATGAAGATGGCACATGATGGGCATAGGGAGAAAACCAGAGGAAACTGAAAGATAGCTCAGTCTCCAGCATCTAACAGTCAGGAAAAGGAGAGATGTGGCATATGAAATAGACTAAAACCAGTACTGAAACGCAGGGACAACATGCTATGGGAACACAGTGGAAACAGCAGCTAATTCCTGTTGAGATTTATGCCAAGAATCATGAGATCTGTGTTAAGGAGGTGAGCTCATCTGTCAGCAAAACCACTGATGATGTGCATCTTGCTCTGAAAGACTGTTCTGCTGGGACCTATCAAATAATAATATGCATACATACCCTAGCCCCCAGGACTGATGGGCGATTGAATTCCAACATCCTAAGCAGATAATGGTGAGTGAGCCCCTTATGGTTGCCAGACATGAAAGTCATAGACTAACAAGAGGGAGCAGGGTACTTGCTCAGGAAAAATGTAGCCAGGGAGTGAGGAGACCACAAAAAGATGAACAATCTAGAGAAGTATAAAGGATGAGAAGATGGTGAAACAGCAAGAAAGGCAAATGCCACCAATACCTGCTGCTATTTAAGGGGAATTATTCCATGGGCTTTTTAGAATCCCATGGACATTAGGAGACTATGGCTGGGCTTTAATGCCACCTTCTCTCTAAATTACCAGGAAACACATAATGCCTTCTCAAAATCTCAGCTGAATGAACAAATGCAACTCTTAGCAACTCATTTAAACTCATAGGGACTTTAGTTCATCTATAAAGTGGGTAGCTTTCTTACAAAGATTTAGTGAAATAGCATTTCAAGTGCTTTAGAGCAGTAGTCCCCAACCATTTTGGCACCAGGGACCAGTTTGGTGGAAGACAATTTTTTCACAGAGTGTAAGGGGAAGAGTATGTCTTCAGGATGATTCAAGCACATTGCATTTATTGTACACTTTATTTCTATTATTATTACATGCTCACCATAATGTAGAATCAATGAGAATCTCAAGTTTTTTTTTTTCCTGCAACTAAACACTCCCATTTGGGGGTTATGGGAGACAGTGACAGATCATTAGGCATTAGATTCTCATAAAGAGCATGCAACCTAGATGCCTCCCATGTGCACTTTGCAGTAGGGTTTGTACTCCTATGAGAAACTAATGCCACTGCTAATCTGACAAGAGGTGGAGCTCAGGAGGTAATGCTCTCTCACCTGCCACTCACCTCCTACTGTGCTGCCAGGTTCCTAACAAATCATGGACTGGTACTGGCCTCTGGCCCAGGGGTTGGAAACCCCTGCTTTAGAGAACTCAAGTACTGACATTCTCTTGGTATGTTCTGTAAATTCTACTCTGTTAAAAAAAGGATTGACCTGTTTGAAACAAGACATATCTTTTCTTTTCTTCTTTTAGTATTTGTTTTCATAATAAATATGTATAAATTACAGGAAATTGGGAAGGTGTTTTGAAAAAAGAAGACAATAAAAATCACCAATACCTAATGCTAACATTTTATGTGTTTCTTGCTATTGTTTTTGGAACTGAGTTCAATAGTACGCAGTGAAAAATTGTTCACTTTGAGACTGACCTCTAGCATGTGCAAAATTCCTCACCTTCTTTAATAGAAAAATGGTCCAACTCTGGATGGAATCAATCAATAAATTAAAATGTGTAGTGCTTCTACAAGTGCAAGATATTCTTCTGGGTAAAGTAGGAGAGACAGATTTAAAAGATATGAACTCTGCCTTTAAGAAATGTTTAGTGTGTTGAGTAGATAAGTTATAAGTATGTGATTTTCACTAGTGATATATAACGTCATACACAATATGAGATTATTGTAAATTGAGTAGTTGAAGCTGTAAACATAGGTTTTAAAATGAGGAATGATTCTTGTGGCTTGTGGGGGTGGTGGTTCCAAGGAAAATTTGAGTGACATTTAAATAATCCAAGAAGAAATTGAGAGAAGTCCTTTCTTTATAAAATATTCTTTCCTTTAAAAAATGTTATACTTCATTATATCACAATAGGTTTTTTCGTTAGGAAAAACCTAAGGACACATTTAGATATAACTTCCACATGGTATAGCAGTTTCCATTGTAACAGATTCATTACATCATGGGATTGACTCATCTTAAAAGAAAAGATATTCTTGCTTTAAAGATAATAAAATGGACCTGGGGAGGTCAAATGACTTGGGCAAGACAACACAATTATTAAGAGGTGACATGGAAATTGACCTAGGCTTTCTAACTCCTGGGCCACTCTTCTTTCTACACTTTATTGCTTAAAGGAAATGGTTTAAAAGGCCTATGGAAAATAAGACAAGTAGAATATGAAGTTTTCCCTCATATAAATCAGTCGCCATTATTATAGCTTGACTGTGCTACTGTAACAACCTTCTAATTGGTACCCTGCATCTACTCTTTCCCCCTACAATTCATTCTCTTAGCCAATGGAATAATTTAAAAACAAATAAATAAGTTCAGCTAATTTTCTGCTTACTGCTGCCCTACACCTCACTGACCTTCCATTGAGCTTAGAATAAAAGCCAAGCTTCTAATCATGATTGGCAAGGTCTACCTGACCTGGCTTTGCCCATCCCTCTGGCCTTCTGTGTGTCCTGATCTCACAGAAGCCCTCATTCCCCAGAACCAGTTTCTCTGCTTTGCACTCCCCCCACATCTCTCCATGCCTCCCTGCTTCCTATCAGATCAAGGGTCTATTCAAATGGCTCCTCCTCAAAGAGAATTTTTCAGGTCATCTAATCAAGGGCCACCTCACCCGTCTCCATCTGTCATTCTCTATTACATCATAACCTTGATTATAATTTCTGATACCATCTGAAATTATCTTGTATATTTATTACGTATCTCTTGACACCAAAATGGGTGATCCACCAGAGCCTGATTTTCCAAGGCTCTCTTTGGTACCCAGAAAAGAGCCTGGTTCACAAAAGGTTTTCAAGAAATACTTATGAATGAATAAATCCCCATTTGAAGTCTTCCTTTAGGCCAATGTTTTAGGCCTTTTTAAAAAAATTATTATACTTTAAGTTCAAGAGTACATGTGCACAACGTGCAGGCTCGTTACATAAGTATACATGTGCCATGCTGGCTCGCTGCACCCATCAACCTGTCGTTTACATTAGGTATTTCTCCCAGTGCTATCCCTCCCCCTGTTCCCCACCCCATGACAGGCCCGGGTGTGTGATGTTCCCCACCCTGTGACCAAGTGTTCTCGTTGTTCAGTTCCTACCTAAGAGTGAGAACATGTGGTGTTTGGTTTTCTGTCCTTGCGATAGTTTGCTCAGAATGATGGTTTGCAGCTTCATCCATGTCCCTGCAAAGGACATGAATTCATCCTTTTTTATGGCTGCATAGTATTCCACGGTGTATATGTGCCACATTTTCTTAATCCTATCATTGATGGACATTTGGGTTGGTTCCAAGTCTTTGGACTTGGATACCAAAGTCCAATTCACAATAATGTGAATAGTGCCGCAATAAACATACATGTGCATGTGTCTTTATAGTAGCATAATTTATAATCCTTTGGGTATATACCCAGTAATGGGATCACTGGGTCAAATGGCATTTCTAGCTCTAGATCCTTGAGGAATTGCCACACTGTCTTCCACAATGGTTGAACTAGTTTACAGTCCCACCAACAGTGTAAAAGCGTACCTATTTCTCCACATCCTCTCCAGCACCTGTTGTTTCCTGACTTTTTAATGATCGCCATTCTAACTGGTGTGAGATGTTGTCTCGTTGTGATTTTGATTTGCATTTCTCTGATGACCAGCGATGATGAGCATTTTTTCATATGTTTGTTGGCTGCATGAATGTCTTCTTTTGAGAAGTGTCTGTTCATATTCTTTGCCCACTTTTTGATGAGGTTTTTTCTTGTAAATTTGTTTAAGTTCTTTGTAGATTCTGGAGATTTGCCCTTTGTCAGATGGGTAGATTGCAAAAATTTTCTCCCATTCTGTATGTTGCCTGTTCACTCTGATGGTAGTTTCTTTCATCATGCAGAAGCTCCTTAGTTTAATTAGATCCCATTTGTCAATTTTGGCTTTTGTTGCCATTGCTTTTGGTGTTTTAGTCATGAAGTCTTTGCCCATGCCTATGTCCTGAATGGTAGGTTTTCTTCCAAGGTTTTATGGTTTTACATCTAACACTTAAGTCTTTAATCCATCTTGAATTAATTTTTGTATAAGGTGTAAGGAAGAGATCCAGTTTCAGCTTTCTACATATGACTAGCCAGTTTTACCAGCATTTAGGCCTTATTTTATACCCTTAGCTAATTTCCCTCCTTTCCTGATTCTTCTATTTTGCAGTTTATATTACTTCATTGGAGCTATAGCAAGACCAGGACATCCACTTGTAATTTGAGCCAGAGGTGTTCTCTGGCAAACAGAAGATGAGGTATGGTGAGATATGGGGCTGACAGGGACTTGGCAGCAAACCACCTCACTGAAAGGGATTACACCATGGAAATTCATATAATTCACATAAGACCCTAAATGTGGCTTTAGTATCACCTGGGCTTGGGGGTCCTCCGTTGCTTTGGCAGTCTTTTTTGGCCTAAAGGACAAGGCTGGCAGGGCTGGCTCTGATCTTCCAAGCCTGGAAGCTTCCCCCTCTTCTTCCTGTCTGTCCAATGTATTCCATGTTGGGCGGGTGGATAGTGAGTTCAGGCAGAGGTGGGTGGTGAGGATTGGGAAGAGGAACATCTTTCACTGGACTGATTAGACGGCAACTCTCAAATTCTGAAGATATTCTTTTTGGGGCTGTATATTTTCCTGGGTCTGGGTTGTGGTCCTGAGAGCTAAAGCCTACTTTTCGATAAGAGCCTATCCTTTGCTGGTGGCCCAACATGACTCATTAATGTACTTGTTTGTTAGATTCATTCATATCAAAAAAGCTTTTATTTGAAGGCACAGTTAAGAGCTAGGGATACTGAGGAGTCCAAGACAGGGAAGGTCTTGCTTACATAGATGCCACAGTGTGGAGGAAGAAGGCAAGCACTGAGGTGATAAAGAAGCAAGGTGGGGCCAGGCACGGTGGTTCACGCCTGTAATCCCAGCACTTTGGGAGGCTGAATTGGGCAGATCACGAGGTCAGGAGATCCAGACCATCCTGGCTAACACAGTGAAACCCCGTCTCTACTCAAAATACAAAAAATTAGCCGGGTGTGGTGGCGGGCGCCTGTAGTTCCAGCTACTCGGGAGGCTGAGGTGGGAGAATGGCGTGAACCCAGGAGGCGGAGCTTGCAGTGAACGGAGATGGCGCCACTGCACTCCAGCCTGGACGACAGAGCGAGACTCAGTCTCAAAAAAAAAAAAAAAAAAAAAAAAAAAAGCAGCAAGGCACTTTTAGAAAGCATGTGCTCTGAAGAAAGGAAAACACGATACTGGGAAAGGTAGTAGCTGGGTGTGGGTGCGGTGAAGGCATGTCTCAGACGCATTATTCAGGAAAGGGCTTCCTGAGAAGGTGACCTAACTGTGGAGAGGGAGGCATCTTGTGGGGAAAGTCACTTCCGGTAGGCAGGAGCAAATGCAAAAGCCCCAGAAAGAGGATGAGCTTGATGAATCTGAGGAAGAAAGGAAGCCGTGGTGGTTGAAAAATAATGAGGAGGGGAGAGAGCTACACAGTGACGTCAGAGAGAGAGGAGGGAGCAGACCTGGGATGCCTGCAGATCCTAGTATTTTCTCACTAACTCACACTGAACCATCACCAGGGTTCTTAGCTGATAGATTGCAATGCCCATGCACATGGAGGCTCCATGTGAATGGAAAGGTCACTTGTCCTAGTCACTGCTGTATTTCCGGTGTCCCACGTACTGCCTGGCATCTAGTAGGAGTTCTTTAAGCATCTGTCAAATGAATGATGTAAAAGCCAAAATCTTATATTATGGAGCTCATCTCTATATCATCTATTAATCCTGGGACCCTCAGAGAATCGAGAAGCAGATAAGGCTATCTGCCGCCACCTCTCCAGTGGGTCCATACACATGAAGGCATAATAGAGTCTGTGTGGTTCTAAGTCATTCAGACCTTAGTTTGAATCTCGCTTTAGCCCTGAATTTGTTAACTTTGAATATTTATCTTCACGTTGTGCTTGGGGACCTGAAAAAAATTTCTTCCCATCTCTGCAACTGTTACTTTCCTTTTCAGGAACAGCTTTAAGGAGATGAGAATAGTTTTTTTCTACAGCACACTTTTGTTAGGAAATGTTTCCAAAGTACATGGGGCACCTTGGAAAAGAGGTGCTATATAAATATATGTGAGTCACTAAAGCTGTAATTACCAGCAACAGGGATCCTTGTGTGAAAACAAAAACAAAAGACATGCTTTCAAAATTCAGGGCCTGGGGGTTAGCAAGAGCAGTATGGCTTCATTGTTATTTATCTAACCCTAAGTATTTCCAACATTTTGGAGGACTAAGATAGCATGCCAAGTTATACCACTATTTCCGATATCATGACTGACATGTTCGATTACTAATAACATACCATGTTGAGGGACAGTAAGTTATCTCGCCTCAAGCTTTGTTTTGTTGATACAGAAAATGGGGATATGGGATCCTTCACTATTCATTTCTTTTATCCAGTCTAAAATTAAGTGCTACCTTATAGGCGTCTGGGAGAAAACATAATGTAAAATATAGCTTGAGTTTTATTTGCTGAGAAAATGGAACCAAACATAATGTACCAGTGAAGTTATCTTATATAGAGTTGGCTTGTATAAGATGTTCATCATTCTCTTATTTTGTAGACGCAAACCTTTATTTCATACATTCAAAGTGGCAAGCACTTTGGTATGCTGGAGATACAAAAATGAATCAAGTTTTCTACTCTTAATAATCCCCAAAGCATTTGGGGGTTATTTATTAAAAGGGTAATTTAAAATGGATTTTTTTTCTTATAGAGGCTGAACACCCAGAAAATATAGTATTATAATGAGAACAAGTGATTTGGGATTCCTTAATGTTAAAAATAAGATAGCATCTCTCTGCCCCCTTCCCCATAGCAAATTGAATCCAGCCACCAGGCAATATATTTTTGGGAGTAAGTTTAAAATAGATTCAACTCCTGGCTTCAATACTGTATTAATTTTGTAGCCTTAGAAGAGTTATTTAATTTTTCTAAAGTATAATTTCCTATGCGAAGAATGTGAATAACAAAGTTTATCTACCTTGAAAACATTTATGAGGGTCAGAGATAACTCTAACTTTGAGTACCTGTCATATAGTAGATTCTCGATTAAATGCTCCTATTATCAGCAATGACATAATTGTATTACATTTTTCAATATTATTTACCCCTTGGTTTTGTTAGCAAATGATTAGGTAAAGCACCTTTTATTTTCATTTCAGAACTCACAACATTGGAAAAGGATTGTTATGGTAAAATGCGTAATTTTAATCATACTAAAACATACATAATATATCCATGGTAGTTTTTAGTTATATAATGAAGCAGTTCATAAAAGTTTGTCAACATTTTTATATTAATCAATAGCCAAAGAGAAGATTTCCCGTCACTAGAAAATTGGTTATCGAAACAGGTATTCATGGTCTATTTCTGCTTTTTTTCAAATGAAAATCTTGTACATGTTATGTCTTGGTAAGTCACATCTCCACTAGAGAACCAGAATAAAACTAACTTGCCACTGTGCAGGGAGTTTCCAAACCTGGCTATGCACTCTACTTATCTGGGGAGTTTTTCTTTTAAAACACTTACTTATAGCTCAAAGTGCAAACTTTTTACATTGGAATTTTTAATGAATGAGCTTCAAAAATATTTATTTTTGAAAAGCTCTACCACTTGATTCTTATGGCAGTCAGGTTCTAAGATGACCCCCCATTATCCCCACTTTCTTGTGTTTATGCCTTGTGTAGTCCCCTCCCCTAGGATGTAAGGTGGGAATTGTGACTTGCTTGTAACCAACAGTAGGTAGCAAAGGTGATGGAATGTAACCTTCATGATTATGTTACATGGGATTAAAACTTCTGCTGTACTAATAATCTGTCTCTCCCTTGCTGCTTTGATGAGGGCAGCTGCCATGTTGTGAGATGGTCCATAAGGCTTTTGGCCAACAACCAATGATGGATTGAGGCCTTCAGTCCAATAACCCACAAGGAACTCAATCTTGCCAATGACCATGTAAACCTGGAAGCAGACCTATCCTCAGTTGAGCGTCTAGATGAGAACCTGCCTATGGCTGACACCTTGATTTTGCAGCCTTGCAGAGGATTCAGCTAAGCTGTGCCCAGACTTCTGACCCACAGAAACTGTGAGATAATAAATTTGTATTGCTTTAGGTAGCTAAGTTGGCAGTAATATGGTTAGGCAGCAGGAGATATGCAATACAATTCTGATATGCAGTCAAGGCTGGGAACCAGTGCTACAGTGTTGTTAGAGCAGAAGCAAGCATGGTGTGTTTTCCTATGAGGCTTTTAATAACTACTTACTAATTTTGATGGTTATGGCCATGATTTGTGATGATGATGATGGTGATGATCATGATGGAATTTTGTAAATATCTTAGGGATTTTTCTTGGGGATTAGTAGTTACATAACTCTGACTAATTTAATTTCTAGACTCTAGCCAAGTCTATATGGAAAAGCCACAACTGAATTAATAGTTAAAATTTCAGTAGATTTCACTCTCCTTCTCCAATGAGTGTGAAGCTATTCTTTGCAACTTAGAACATCCCCAAAACATATTGACAAGATGAAATTATCTCTTTTGTGTCCAAGAATTCAGAAGGCCTATGAATTTGGCTAGTAATGATTTCAAACACTGGATAGTAAAGAGTTTCCAAAGTTTTATTTGGTTTTTCTTCCAATTAACAAGGAAAATTCAATCATGTGGAAGGCAAAAACCATATTTGATTATAAATATTTGGTATCATGCTATTACCAAGAAAATGTAATATTGATTTGATTTCATCTATCTACTTGTCATCTTAAAGTTAATAATAACTATCCCCTGGCTGATTCAGTTTTTAAAGTCCTCACATTTCCATTATTCCCATTTTGGAAATGAAGTTTGTGATTTAAAGGGGTTAAAATAGTTTCTAGTAGGCTTTCAAATAGTTCAGAATCAAGATAAATAGGTCGATCCTTCAACTTTTATCTGGTGCTTTTCCCCCTTAGATGGTCTCTGCCTTTGTTTCACAACAGCATTAGGTCAGCTCCTTATTGCTTGGTATGTAATGAATTAGAAGACACAATCCACAGTAAATGTGTGGTATAGCTTTGCTTTAAAATAAGTAGCCAGGATTTGTGTGTCTTGGAGACTATCAGGATTCATAAACTTACTTTTGTACTATAATGTAAAACTCAGAAACTATATAAATGTGCATGAACACAACTAACTTGCTCTTTTGACCTCTGTGTTCAGCATTATTTACTAATGCCAATACGTTTTCTTAAGCAGCTAGAAAACAATACATGCTTCATCAATAGTCTTTGAGCTCCCTGACTCAATGTAGCTGAAAAATGAGGGCTAAGAAAGTTTCCAAAGCCCTGAACGATGTTAGAGTCTGGCTCTTTTATGATCAAGTGATCTTTTCAACTTTAATGGGAAAAATAAATCATTGTTAAAAGATAATCTTGTCACATGAAAGCCAAAAAGGTGCAATATCAATGATTCAACTTACCAAAAAGCCACCCTGTGGAATGGAATAAAGCAAATAACACAGTTTGTTTTGTTGTTGCTGTGGTTGGCAGTGAGAGTAGAGTAGGCTTAAGGAAATACTTCGTTTTAAAAATAATAAGAGGGCAATATAAACTTACTTAATAGAAAAATGAATGGACTTGATACAAGGGCTATTTTATAAGAACAGAAATTTGAAATCCTTTTTCAGATCTTTTTCTGTTTCATCCAATTGCTTATTTCATGATGAAACTGCCAATTGTTCACATTCTTTCTCACTTTCTCTTGCTTTTATTCAATTTTTGATGCTGCCAATAATATGAAAAGCACAGGGATAGCTACTAAAGTTGATGCTTGGCTTTGCTTTAAGGTACAAATCTATATTAAAGTAGTTTAGGTACAGTTGGTAAACAAAATTGTTTTTCTAATAGTTTTTTTCAACGGAGCTTATTCTTAGCATGTTTAAACTAAGCACATTCATCTCTTTAAGTCAATATCTAATTTGGATTATTATGCCAATAAAATCTAGGTAGATAAAGATATCTACAAGACTATAAATTAATGAAAAAAATCCTCTCATTTAAAACAAATGCACGCGCGTGTGTGCGCTCACACACACTGAAACAAGATTCTTGATCATGTAGATTTATAGCATTTGTATACTTTGTTCCTCCTTGTTTGCAAAAGTAGAGAAGGTTTTCCTTAACAGTTTTTCTTTAAATTTTGTTTCTACAAATGAAAAACATGTCGGCCGGGCGCAGTGGCTCACGCCTGTAATCCCAGCACTTTGGGATGCCGAAGCGGGCGGATCACTTGAGGTCAGGAGTTTGAGACATGGTGAAACCCTGTCTCTACTAAAAATACAAATATTAGCCGAGCACGGTGGCGGGCGCCTGTAATCCCAGCTACTCTGGAGGCTGAGGCAGGAGAATGGCGTGAACCCGGAAGGCGGAGGTTGCAGTGTGAGCGGAGATCGCGCCACTGCACTCCAGGCTGGGTGACAGACCGAGACACCCTCTCAAAAAAAAAAAAAAAAAAAAAAAAAAAAAAAGAGAGAGAGAGAGAGAAAAAGATAAAAGAAAAACATGTCTAAAATCCTGGTAAGAAGTAGTTTTCTTCAGTTCAGGAAAACAGAGAGAATATTTGTAACAGTGTACTAAGAGACACCCATCTGAAAAATTCCCAGTCAGTTCTTCCAGCAATGCTTCATAGCTCTCCCATTGGCTCAAGGGCTCGGGAAGGTTCATAGCAAGATTTTTCCAAAAAGAAAGGCAATCTCTCTTGTCCCTTTTTCAAAGGGTGAAAGAGGTTGTCTAAGTTATACCAAGTGAGTCTGAACTGAATTTGTAGTTTGGGCAATAAGCCTAAGGCATAGATGGGCAGCTCAAACCCAAGTGTCAATGTGGGAAGGAGGGGGAATTTAGCCTGGGGGAATTTCCAAGACTTTCTGTCAAAAGTTCTTAAGACATGCAGCATCCTCTATGCTGAAGTCTGTCCTTTGCAAAGTACCCCCCATGCAAGAAAACTGTAAGGAGGTCACAGATCATTCTGAAGAATCAACGCAATGTCACAGGCTGATGACAGGTTGACATCTAAGGTCATGGACCAGTTTTCTTTGGGGATGCCTTCACAAAGCAGAAGAGCTGTATCAGCAAAATGTCACTGAAAGCTGTCACCAAATTCAACAAACAGGGCAGAGCACTGCTCACAAGCGCACCAACAGCCCAGTAAATCGAGAATCCTCGATCCCTTTCCCAAAGGCTGCAACAGAATAGTGTGTTAAAGTAGTTTCTTGGGCCAAACATAGATACATAAAGCCATACAGAGAATGGCAATGCCAGGCTTCTTCATAACTGTGATGTTTGGCGTTTCTCCAAACAGCTCTTGAACAATTTTAGCAAAACTCCAACGGTAGTACGCGTCACTAACCAACACAAGAGGCGGGGTGTAAAGGAAAGTCATGAATGAGCGTGCGTAGCACGAAAAGACTAATCTCTGCTTTTATAAAGAGATAATCAACAGCTGATGAATTGGAAATGCAGAATGATGGCGGTGGTTTGCATCATAGGCTCTGAGTCAGACAGATCTGGGATCTAGTCTTAGCTCCTTCACTTATATGTTATATGACCTTAGGACATTATTTAATATCTGAACTTCAGGTTTTACAGCTGTAAAACGGGAATAATAATACTACCTACTCTATGGGATGGAAGAAAGGATTAAATTAAATTATATAAATAAAGTGCTTAGGACGGTGCCTGGCAAATAATAAATTATGAAAATGCTGCTTACTTTCATAATAATTACTATTATCATCATTACTAGTTATAATTAGGAAATGCTTTTCAAAAGTGAACACTTTGAATATAACTTACATGTCATCTGAACTGGAAGTATAATAAGGGTATCTAATTCCCCCTGATTTAGTAAGTCAAACAGAAAACCAAAACAAATTGAGTTATTCAACTGGTGTATTTAGAATTGCTGATGATTGTAGAATTCAAGAAAATTAGTGAAATACATAAATTGCAATTCATCTGTCTTGAAAATCTCAAAAATCAGTTTTTATTTGTCTAGTCTAACAGTGGGCAGGGCTTACTTGTTTAAAAATGTGTATTTAGAACCTTCTAGAAAAGAAACATGTGCAAGGTGAATAAAGGGGAATAAAGTATGTTAATACAAGGCAGATATGCCAAAAATCATTTATGTTTCATCTTAGACTGCAAAAATGATGCACTGCCTTTACATAGCACTTTATGCTTTTCATGGAATTTTCCCTGCATTGCCATTTTATTCTATTAGACACACAGAGACACACAGAGAGAGGGCCACAGAGGGCCACATGTACACTTACAATCTCTTTGCACCCAGCACTGATTATTTTCAAGTCAGCTCTACTATTAGAGTCCTGGTCCAGATGGAGGGGAAGGTATGGCATTAGCAACAAGGTTGTGGGGCCAGTCCAGAAAACACATTCAAAGGATAATCTGATTAGCAAATTTTGAAAGGGGTTGGTATATCCATTTCACTTATCATCTAATTCAAAAAACTCCATAACACTACTTGGACAAAGTTACCAGTATCAAAGGTCCTAATGAAGCATAATTTGTGTTGAGTATGTTGCATTCTGACAGTGCTATAAACCAGGGAGACAGTTTACTGACAATTCTGTGCTACCAGATACCAACGCAGGCCTCTGTCCAGCTTTACATTGTCAATTCTCATGGAAACATGAGCGGTTACATAGCCTCAGAGTACACTGAAGTTTGGATTGCAAAAGATGAGATGGACAGATTTCATATTTTCATTGCAGATTTTTTTCTTTGCCTTTTCAAACTACTGAGCATAATTTTTTTTAAAGGCAGGAAATGCAACTAGTGTTTGTTTCTAGCATGGCTTCTGTTTTGAGATTTCTTCTTTGTAGAAGAAATGTGTTGCCCAGCTGTCTAGAATCCCAATCAGGATATCGTTTCAGCATAAACTGTATTATAAAAATGATTTTAGCTGATTATAAGCTAGAATGAATATGAGGCTAGGGCTATTTTATCCAAATTTTACCCACAGAGGGGGCACTCTGATTCAGTTAAATGGAAATAATATAAATGAATGAGGTAAAGTTTAGTTCTGTGTTTTGCCCAGGAAAGACAGTAATTGTGAAAGACAAAGAATTGCATTAGTGAACAAGCAGAGCTGTGGAGATTCTCAGTTATAGAGATTCTTAGAAGCAAGAGTCACGTGGCAAGTGGCCAAAAGTATTACAATCAACATTTAAAAAACTGGTTCAAACCAAGATGAATTGCTGGAGAACTGAATGCTCTCCAGTTTTAATACTTCTCCTACCTGCAACACTCACGTACATTGTTCAACAAATATTAATTAAAAACTCCCTTTATGAGGAGCTCCTTGTATGGAAACACCAAGGCTAGAACTGGTTAATGGGAAAAGATACAAGTATGATTCAAGTTCTACCTTTTTAGAGATTTGTGAAAGAGACAGACATTTCAGCCAGTATCCTATTTTTTGATTCCAAGACTTACAAATTTTAATGTTTCTGAAATACAATCACTGAGTACATTTGATTATATCCTTTCCAAAAGTTGGCATTAAATCTATGGGTCTTATAATAGATGGAATTTTAAAAGTTAGATGTGAATGTACTACTGTAAATTCAGCTATTCAGTGTAAGGGGAACAGAGAAGAAATCTAACTGGAGGCTTCTTGAATGAAATTACTATAATCTGGGCCTTGAAGAAAAAGAAGAAATCTACCAGGCTGGATGCTTGTGTATGTGGGATGAGAAAGAAAAGATAGGAGGATATTGAAAGTAAAGGGAAGAGCATATGTAAAGACATTAAAAAACACAACAGTATGGAAATGTGGGAGTACAGTTTATATATTAAATGTATTATGAAAAACATTCAGAGAACCTGAAGCCAGCTATTATAGAAGCTAAGCGGGAAGCTAGAGTACAAGGATTTAGGATTTGGAGTTCTTCTGAAGACACTCTTGACTGTTTTTAAGTAAAAGGAGAACTAACATGAGTCTGTCACATTCCTAAGTGTTGTAGATGTTATTCAATTTAATTTTCCCAAATGTTCCCAAGGCATCCCCCCACTGTTTTTCCTGATAGGGAACAGAGGCATAGGGAGGTTAAGATACCAAGGATACAAGGAGAGAGTCTAAGTTCTACCTCATCTGTATGATTTTAAAATCTATGAGCTGTCAATAACACCAACTTAAGATGTTTCGGTCTTCTTGTTTTTCATTTTCTAATTTTTAATTTTTATTTTTTGAATTAATATACATTTCTAGAGCAGTTTTAAGGTTACAGAATAATTGAGCAGAAAGTACAGAGAGTTAACTTATATCTCCTCACCCTTCCAAAAGTTTTCCCTATTAATAGCATCTTGCATTAATGGGGTAGATTGTTATAATTGATAAGCCAATATCAATACATTATTATTAAGTAAATATTATAATTTACATAAGGATTCACTCTTTGTGTTGCATTTTATGGGTTTTGACAAATGTGTAATGACATGTATGCGTAATTATGGCATCATACAGAATTGTTTGCCCTCAAAATCTCCTGTGCTCACCTATTCATCTCTCCCTCTTTCCCCCAAACCCGTCTCACTGTTTCCACTCATCTTTCACTCTCTGTAGTTTTCCTTTACCCCGAATGTTATATTGTTGGAATCATGTGTTTTCACACTGGCTTCTTTTACTCAGCATATGCATTCAGATTACTCTAAGTCTTTTCATGGCTTGAAAGCTCATTTCTTTTCATCCCTGAATAATATTCCATTGTATGGATGTATTCTGGTTGGTTTGTCCCTGCACCTACTGAAGGACATCTTAGTTGCATCCTAGTTTTGCCAATTATGAAAAAAGTTGCTGTAAATATTTGTATGTAGGTTTTTTTGTGTTCATGAGTTTTAAACTCATTTGGGTAAGTACCAAGAAGTACTGGATCATATGATAAAAATACATTTATTTTCATAAGAAACTGCCAAATTTTCTTCCAAAGTGATTGAATCATTTTTCATTTCCACCAGCAATGAATGAGAGTTCCTGTTGCTCCACATCTTAGGCAGCATTTGGTGTTGTCAGTATTTCAGCCATTCTAACAGATGTGCAGTGATATCTCATTGTTTTAATTCACAACTCTTTGATAGCATATGCATGTCCTAATTTTTTTCTTACCTACTATATATTTTTTCTATTATCTGTTATTTTGACTTTCACATTTTCCATCATTCATTGGTTCATTCATCAACATATAGTAAGTGTCCATTGCAAGTCAATAACATTTTTTGAATATGGGTCATTTTTCTTTTACTCTTTTTCTATTTTTTCCCCATTTTTATTTTGACATGTTCCATTCATTATTTATTTCACATAAGCTATTAATTTGTTTCTCTATATATTCTATTCATTTCTAGATAAACTAGTTGGTTATCTTTTACTTTTCTGATAATTTTTAAATTTCCTCCACTTTCTCATTCTCCTGTTAGTTTTATTATTATTTATTCACAGTACGTACAGCACAGTGTCTGAAATATTGTTCCATATGAAACTGTTTGAAAAAATCTCTGAAGTGGAAATCACTTACCTTG
Source organism: Theropithecus gelada (assembly GCF_003255815.1). Taxonomy (NCBI): domain Eukaryota; kingdom Metazoa; phylum Chordata; class Mammalia; order Primates; family Cercopithecidae; genus Theropithecus; species Theropithecus gelada. The sequence continues at coordinate 22,686,610 of NC_037680.1, read as the reverse complement.
GTTGACAATAAATCGTAACTTCTGTATTGTTGCCAGATTGCCACTAACTCGATATATTCCATCAACATCTAGACCTGAAGACAAAAGGGCATATTTTATATTAGCACATATAGGAACTGAGATGGTTAAAAAAAAAAAAAAAACTATGAAAAGAAGGAGTAAATCACACCAAATATCTCTTCTTCTCAGAGAAAACTAATTTGTATGTTCTAAATTATGCACCCTTCAAAATTTTAATCTCAATAAAGTAATTATGGTGTTCAGTCATAATTAAAATTATCATCAGTAAATTTGAGTCTAATTGAGGCACAAAAGGGCAATAGGTAGCATAGGATTACATCATATATTTAAGGTTCATTTCCAAGGAAAATATAGGAATCAAACTGGGTAGGGGAGAAACCTCCAGACATTTGTGTATTATTGCCTTTTTTCTACAAGGTAAAATAACTCAAGACATTTGTGAGACATTTGCTACTGGCCTGACTTACTGTCTTCCTGCCTTTCTGTCTCTCTTCTTCCCTTCCTCTCCTCCCCTCAGCTCTTTATCTTCCCTCCATTTCTGTTCTGTTCTATTCTATTCTATTCTATTCTATTCTATTCTATTCTATTCTTGTTTTCCTGTGATTGCTACAGAACAACATGTTTTGGTCTGATTGTTTGAAACTAAAGAGTAAAAATTCTATTCTAGATATAATGCTAGTTTGATAACTTCCAGTGTATTACAGGTAATGGGTGCTCCATTATGGAGAGAAAAATAAAAAAATCTTTAGCAAAATGGTAAAATGAATTTCAGATTATTTTAGAACTGTTCATCTGTAATTCAAAATAACTTATCCTGGCAGTGAATTTCAATAATCATTCACTTGTTTTCCATACATCTATTTATAGAATCTAGTTAATTTCATGACCACGTTATGAGGACAACGAAGAAACAGGAAAACGAAAAGGGAAACACTTAGTCAAACACTATAGTAGTATCTAAAAATGCCGAAAACATAATTTTAATGTCAAGAGTGTATATTCTTTGATGTGTCTGGGCACTCAGAGAGGCCTAGGTGAAACTGCCAGCAGACGCAGAGGTCTTATCTCAGCAGTTTCTCTAGGGAGGTGGTATAGCATCGTGGATAATCATTGTAATTCACAATAGTATTAAATATATTGGTAGAAATTATTGCCATAGTATAACAGAATAAAGGCTTTCCAAAGCTCTTTACTGGCATAAAATGAGCTCATTTATTGCTTTACTATCTCTACATTTTTACACACTTTATATTAGGAACACTTCTGCCATTGTGCAAAATATTTCATTGGGAGGTTAGGGTAGAATAACATAGCTTAGAACACTGGTAGTAATGGCATAATTTAGGACAGTCATTCACTATAGTTTTTGCTCTTCCATGTAATAAACTATATGATTACTTGAGATAATGGCAATAAAATGGAATAGCTATTAACAAATGTATTAATTGATGTGACTTTATAGTTCTAGAATAATCTAAGAAATGATTGAGACTCTGTCTCTCCCTGAGAACTATAAGTTGTGAGGAATTGGATGAAGCTGGACACCAGTTAGCCAGTGGTGAAACTTTCTAAGACATATATATTTGTAAAAATCCAATATATTTTTTCTTCGTGATGCACAAATTACCTCCATTAATCTAAGTCTACTCTGGTTTGTTTGTTTTAAAGTACAATTTCTGCTTGACAGCTTAAATGTGATAATAGTCCTAATTAAAATTTTTCTAATATTTAATTCCTACCTTTAGTATTGGTCTATTTTGGTCTTAAGTTCACGCACTTACACCCAGAATGTTAAAAAATTAATTTACAAAAAACTTATTAATCATTTTTTTCCTTTGTCATTAGATGCTATTTGGTACTTAGTTTTAACCTATGAAATTTTAAATAACATGATAGATTTAAAACTACCAAAAATTTTACATTAAACTGTGTCCTTTTCAAAGTTTTCCCTCTTAATTTTTTTGAACATATAACCACTGAGGAAATTATCTTAAAATTATTCTCTAAAATCATCCTCAGAGGCCCTGAAATGTTTATAGAAAAATGTTCATAATGGCATGCTTGGGGGTTTTGGGGAGAGTTTTGGATTTGGAAGTAGACAAATGGCATCAGAACCATGAGTGGTGAATAAAGTCACCTTGATGTTTGCCACCACAAACAAACAAACAAACAAAGTTTGATCAAGTGAACGTGGCCCTGATTTTTTCCCATGGATTATCAATTGATTTTAAGGAATTTAGAGAAAAAGAATTATTGTAGAAAATAGAAACATCAATGGAATATGTGGGTCTATGTTCTCTAAATGAGAAATTCTAATTTTTTTTTAAATCAAATTAGCCTGTTTTACAATGATTAAAGATAAAATGTGAATATCTATTACAACAAAAATGAGAACATTGTGTGTTTTTAAAAAATGTTGTTTTGCTAATTAGCTAGACCCTTATCAGAGGTCTATTATAAGTGAAATTATTTGAATTTCAAAATTTAATTGCAAATAAGGGTCTTACTTAATCATTGCTTTAATATGCATATTTATACAAGGTGTAAAATCAAATGAATGTCTATTGTGAAGTTAGCACTCTTCCTTTTCAAATATTATTCTACATTCCATTGAAATGCATAGAGTCGTAAACTGGTTTTTAACTGATGAAATTCCCTATATCCAAAACGTTTTTTTCTTTTAGAGAGTTACAATATAAGAAGTGCTTTCCTTCGTCTTTCATACATTTCTTTAAAAAAATTTTTAAGTCCAGTAATCAAAACCATTTGAAAAAGTCATATGGATTGGACATATATTACATATAAACAACTGGAAAGCAGTATACTGTTTAAAGAAAGCAGCCTCATCCTAAAGTAATAACACAACTTTCTTTTGGCATAAAAGGAGGGAGCACAGCTGGTGGAGACAGGAAGGGTAAATCAGACCTGTGCTACCACTGTGGTTGTAGACCTGAGTCACAGCAGAGAAACTGCTTTGTGACTGGAGATAGAAACCAGAAAGTAAAAGGGAGTAAAGCAAAACATATTAGATGCAATATGAATCTATCTTGACACAACTTTCAAGCCCTTTAAATTCAAAGATACCAACACTATATATCTTGTGAGTGATAATGATCTCTGACATTAGCGGCTCCTGCTTTGAATGGCTCATGCTTTCTGGCTATCATACTTTTTAAATTACATAAATAGAGTGAAAATGACAAAGTTTCATATGAAAAGGGAGGGTATTACATTTTGCGAAATAATCTGGAACATATCAGTGAATTTTAACAGTTATAAATTATGTAGGTACAGTCTTGAAGTTGATTTGCTTTCCCCTGAATGGCTCACGGAACAGCAGACCCAAAGTTCTAGGACTATTACCCAAATTACAATTATTCACGTGCCATCTTCCTTTTACTCCAAGAACTTTGAAAGTTATGCCAAACCAAACCAATGTAAATTGGTGGATTTGGACATCCTTTTCATGACCACATTATTCTTGCTGGATTGCAAACTACTTATTTTGGAAATATAATTAGACTTCGTATGATTTTTAAATGACCAATGTCTTCAAGGTACCTCTTTTGTGCTTTGGAGAAGGTTGGTGAAAAATCGCTTTGAGAGGTACCTCTTTCAAGAAAATAACATGACTGTAAATGCTAACAGGATTTTTGCCTGTTATGCTAAAAATACTTTGGGAACACGATAAAACTAAGTCATTTTACTTTTTTTAAAAAAGTCAGACTGGCATTAATGGTAGTATGAAAAATTCTCTGAAGAAATCCACATTCACTGAAATATTGTTTATTTGTTCATCATCAGCTAACCTTCTTATATTTCAAAATAGTGTTTACTGTTGGCAGAAATCACTGGGTATTGCTGTAGGGGATTTTTAAAAGTCTCCCCACCCCCTCCCTCACTTTTCTTTTTTTTTCCCTGAAGAAGCTTAGACTGGGATAGACACACAATTAGGAGTTATTAGACCAAATGGTGGTCTAAGCCCAGCGGAAAGAATGCAGCTGTCATGAGTAATTCCCACCATAAATCTTAGACACTTTGCAAAAAGAAATCTAAGACCAACACTCTGTCCAGAGTTGACTGGCTTATCTGCCAAAATATGGGCAGTTTTTGACAATGCAGACGAGTCTGTTAAAAATAGTCGAAAACTGGTTTAGGTAGCATTTTGGGTAGCCCGAATGATGGACACACCACGCAGATGTGGAGTTTGAGCCTGGTTGAGTGGTGTGCCCCGAAAGTCTGCTTGGTTTTCTGACACACAACAAAATGCATCTGAACCTTTGCAGCCTGCAAATGTGGGCTGGGAATTTTGCACAAACAGTCCCTCTCCTGAGATTTATGGCGCATCCTAATTCCTAGGAGGCCAGAGCTACCACAAGAAATGCCATTCTCGCAATACTTTGAACTTCTGGCTTCTCCCTCCGGTGAAAACCTTTGAGCACAGGAACACTCAGGTTGCCCTCAACCCCTGCACTTTTCTCTCTCAGTCCTTCCAAAGTTCTACTTGGGTTCTGAGCTAAACATGAGAAACTCTGGTGCCATTTAGACCTATCCCTCCTCCTCTAAGTTGAAGTGAGTGTTTCAAACATTTTTTTGCTAGCTTATTTGTTCACACACTTTAAATTCAATGACTGAGAGTACAAGATATAACTTAGAATTCTAATCTCTCTTCCAACTCAGTGGTGTTTATTTTGTACCTATCTGCCATTTTTATTTAATTATGGTTAATTTCGTATGAGATGCCCATCCTTCAATAGCCTTGCTATTTCCTAAGAATGATTCCCTTAGGAAATAGCTGGCACAATTTTGATTTTCAAACGAGAATAATTTTATTCTATAGGATAACTATATGACTTCATAAAAACCATTCTAAAAATATATACAGGTTTTTTTTTTTTGCCATACTTCCATGGTTTAAAAAAACAATAAAAACCAAAATTAAACCACATAGAACAATATACAATCCAAACTAAGGACAGTAGCTGCCCCAACCTGCTTTCCAAAGATAGTTATTGTTAACAGTTCTATTTTAGGCCAGGCTCAGTGACTCACACCAACAATCCCAGCATTTTGGGAGGCCAAGGCAGGAGAATCACTTGAGCCCAGGAATCCAAGACCAGCCTGGGCAACAGGGTGAAACCCTATCTTCACACACAAAAAATTAAAAATTAGCCTGGCATGGTGGCTACTCAGGAGTCTGAGGTAGGAGAATCACTTGAGCCCAGGAAGTTGAGGCTGCAGTGAGCCTTGATCACACGACTGCACTCCAGCCGGGGTGGACAGAGCGAGGCCCTGTCTCAAAAAGAAAAGTTCTATTTTCATTCTTTTTGTTAATGTTAATATGTCATATTTCTGTTTATTAATTAACTTTGAATGGTATTTATTGATTTCTCAGAAAATATAAAGAGCTTAGTGCATTCACAGTTCCTACCACTTATCTGTACACCCTCTTTCTCTTGAGTTAATTTGCCTATTTCTATATGTTAGCATATCAAATTATCTCTGAGCTATGAAAAATAAAGCAGTATATTTATTCTTACTTCTCTCTACTACTTCCCTTCCCAGTTTTACTCTGTATGCATTTATTGTTTATATTCTTAAAATTTGGGACATTTTGTTTTTTTATAACTATTTTGTGACTTATCTATGGGTTAATAGTCACTATTTTTTAAAAAGGGAGCATGTTGGGGTTTAACATTAAAATTTAGTTTCACAAAGGAGAGCTCCCAAAAGACTTAACTTGTCCTCTTCTTCCTTTGTAGGTTTCTTCATTTCTTCAGATTAAGTCCTGCCCAACAGAAGTTTCTGCAGTGATAGAAATGTTCTGTCTCTTTGCTGTCCAAACCAGCATTCACTGGCCACATATAACTGGCTACAGAGAATATTAACCAGTTGAAACGTGGTTAATACAACCGAGGGACTGAATTTTATTTTATTCAGCTTTGAGTAACTTAACCACACATGGCCGGTGATGACCATTTTAGACAATGTGACTCTAGGTCAGCATCAACTACCCTCCTTCTCTTGTATTCCATTGTTATTCTTTCTTGGATTGAATTTTAAGAAATTTCTTGATTCGTAAAAGGATGTGATTGATAATTTTTCTTACTTTACCCGTCTGACTGTTTTCTTTTGCTTCCTAATTGATTGTTGACTTGAATATTTATTTCAGTTTCATAATCTTTTACTTTTCTAACTTTGAAAAATAAATGTTCCATTATCTTCTAGCATCCCTGCTGTTAAGTCTGATGTCAAATTGATTCTTGACACTTTACAGGTAAATTGCTTTTGCTCTCGGATTAAAATTTTTTTTTTCTCTTTAAACTTGTAGTAGTAAAATGTCACTCATATGTGCTCCCCATCTGGGCCTTTTCATTTGGAAAACATTTTCTTATATTATTTGCTCAATATTGTTTTCCCTCTATTATCTCTCTTCTCTGTATCTAGAATTTATTTAAGACAGATTATCAAATATTGGATTACCTTTATGATTGAGATTGATTAAAATAAACAGTGGTCATGGGTACCTCTGTATGTGTCCAGCTCTCTCCCTCCCTACAACTTGTCCAATCTTAAATGAGAATGGTATGTGGGGGTATCTTGCAGGGTAAAAGGGTGGTGAGTAGACAATAGGCCAGGGGTTCTCCCCAGTTATCAAAGTAAGGGAGACTTAACTTAGGGTATAGAGAACTTTACCTATTTTGCACCTGGGAAAAGGTATATCTAATTCTGTTGGAGAAGACCTGAGACACTTTCTTCTCTATTGCCTTCTTTCTCAGATGCCAGCAACTTTTCTATCCTTACAGAAATTGCTCTCAGGCTCAAGCACCTGCTGTAGATGCCTCTTTGGTGCAGGATAAAGAAAGAGGAGGCCAGTTCTCACAGCTGTTAGATCCTGTTATTTAATGAATTACTTTCTTTACTGCCCTCTGGACAATTTCTATTCTTTTTATCTGTTGACTCCAAGTTTGGTTATTCTCTGGGACATCCCTGGAAAGAACTGTGCCTAATTGTGGTGTCTGGGAATGGTGTTTCTCCTGCTTTCATTTCTCTATTTGTTTGATCCCATCTGCTTCCTCTCTTCCTGGAATTTCTATTTCTTGTCTGCTGATGGCACCTTTTCTGTTTTCAGCACCATTATCAGTTTTTTTCTTTTTAAAACACATATTTTCTATTATTTCATTGGGATTGTTTTGAGGGAAGAGAATCAGACATAGTTTTTCAGTCTGCCAACTTGAATGTGAGGCCTACATCGTTTTTCATAAAAACAGAACTTTAAAAATTGAAAACAGAAGTTTCATTAGTTTGTGAAGATACTACTATATAATTTTCATTATTGGTACATGGGAAATAAATGGTAAGGGATTAAACTGTGAATATTTAAAACAGTCATTACGCAATTGCAATTCGAATGTTGGAAGAATAGGTTGTTACAGGTGAGTTTCAGCACATCTCTCACTTCATTTTTCTTCCTCCTGTCCTTTTCTGTGTTTATAGAAATTCCTACTATCATTTATGTATTTTTCAATTCTTTTATTACTGAGGTTGTTTTAGTTTTCCATTTCTTTTTTTTTTTTTTTTTTTGAGACGGAGTCTCGCTCTGTCACCCAGGCTGGAGTGCAGTGGCTGCATCTCAGCTCACTGCAAGCTCCGCCTCCTGGGTTTACGCCATTCTCCGGCCTCAGCCTCCCGAGTAGCTGGGACTACAGGCGCCCGCCACCTCGCCCGGCTAGTTTTTTGTATTTCTTAATAGAGACGGGGTTTCACCGTGTTAGCCAGGATGGTCTCGATCTCCTGACCTCGTGATCCGCCCGTCTCGGCCTCCCAAAGTGCTGGGATTACAGGCTTGAGCCACCGCGCCCGGCCTAGTTTTCCATTTCTTTCATGAGCCTTTTCTTTTCAATTTTTATCTCATTTTGGTTTTTTGTTCTACCTTCCTCATATCTCTGCTATGAATGCTTGCTTCATAGACACAATTATTGCAACAAGTTTTTCTTTTTAATGTCATAACAAAATACCTTCAATTTTTCCTTCATTATTTTATTTGCTTTTGGTTATCATTATCTAGATTTTATTGGCTCATTTTTGATTATTCATTTCTGAAAAAAATGTATTTAATCTCCCAGGTATTTGTAGGGGATTCATAAGGAAAATAAGAATTTTTATTCTCTTAAGACATGGAAGAGATAAATATTTGTTGCTAATTTTTCATTAATGTTAGACTAAAAAGAGGTCACTAAGGATTTTTTTTTTTCATTTCTGAGAAAATGGCTTAGAACCTATGATACAAAAAAATGAGCAATTATTTAAAATTGTTTATATAGCCAGTGTCTGAGCTAGGGGCAAATTCCAGATTTAAATTAAATACCTTGAAAGAGCACATAATAAAGGAATATATATATGTGTATATATATACATACATACTAAGAAAAAGGTGGTATCAAATAGACTTTTGAATCAGAAAGGAGAATGCTTCTTCAAGGACATTTCATGGAATACTTGGGCGATTGGGATCATTTTCAAATGCTTCACCCTCACTTCCTTCCTTTGCCCCTGTTACTTCAACCTGTTAATATTTGGAAATAAGATTGTTGTTTTTTTGCAAAAATATTTATCGTTAATATTGGTCTTATTTGCTCTTCTGCCCAGTCCCAAACTCTTAACGAGCCTTGTCTTATTTGGACACTGGAGAAGGCAGATGTTGTTATATTGCTCCAGCATCAAAATTGGGTGAGGAAAAGAACTAAATACCCTGAGTGTTAAGTGTGTTACCGGTTCTGCATTGTGTCATCTATGTGGTTAAGTGTGTTAGTGGTTCTGCATTGTATCATTTATGCCTTGAAAAGTTCTGGGACAATAGAGTTTGGGGATTGTGGGTGGGGGGATGGTAGGGAGACATGTGGGAAGAGAGTGGCTATCTTGCTTTTTACTATTATTAGGTATTCTTGTATAGAGACGCAGGGTTGGATTCAGTCTTTGAAAACAATTTATTGCATTACTCTCCTAGTTTCTTCATCTCTCTCATTCATGTTAAGTGGGATATTAGACATTTCCATAAGTAGAAGAAAATCTCACTGACTTCTTCAAATGTTACAAAAAGAAAAAAAAAGCCATCCCTCCTCAATGTGGATACAGGGGAAAAACCACTGTCATTCCTCATTATTAGAATTTTTCCCTTATATTTATACTTAGTTCTTGCCAAAATATCTCATCAATTTTCTTATAATTGGAGATGCTTATCCATACCATTGGAATCTGGTAGTATAGGCAGTAGTATACTTTTAAAAATATTATTTCCTGGTTTCCATTTGCTGTGATTCTTTTTATGGATTAGGCTTGTTTGTGTGTATAGCCTCTATACATTGAATTTAACTCCCACTTTTAAAATGATTCCTTTTAACTTAAGGATTACCAAATGGTAAGTCAACCAGGGCAAAGACAAGGGGAAAAAGTTCCAGTGTGGCTAATGTGATATAGATTGATAAGCCATTTATGTACCTTGCTTAATACCTAGTTAACATGAAACAATAGTGGAACAATAGTGTCCTATAATGTGGCTCATTTTCTGCACATTGAATCTTACATCTCTCTCTAAGCTAAGAATTTGAGGCCTGACTGCATGAAGCCTGCAGGATAGTAGACATAAATGTGATTTATGCCAGCCTTAGGATCATTTGGAAATATCTGAAGATAAGAAAGATCTCAGCAATATTCTGAGTTTGCTTGTGAAATTTCTCTAGAAAAGAACCTAGCTTCGGTGGTCTGATCAGACCAAAGATGATGAACTGAAATGATTTCTGGAGAGTGGGAAACAAGGTACCTATAAACAGTCATTGACAAATTATCTTACATGTTTCTTTTTTTAAAAAATCTTAGTCTTGAAGACAAATTTTGGTCAATGATTCTGGTTTTCATTAAGTGAGAGCTGTTGCCTTGAAGAAAAACTTAGTGTATCTGGAAGATATTGAAGTTGGAGGTTGTATTTGGTTTATCTCATATTATTCTCTGAGTTTCTTTTATGTTGCAGTTCTACTGTTATGCTGTGATCATGCTGATGTAAATAAATCATTCATTTGGTAGTATGACTTGCTTAGTGTGTTTCATTAAAATAAATAGAAGTAACAAGAACAATGAATCTAATTTCATCTGCCACTATCATCTGGTAGTTTGCAAGCCAATATGCCAGCATAACCTGAGATCTACACAGCAGTGGGGTGGTCACAGCAGGTTTAAAGAAAGAAAACCAGCTTCCTGGAGATGCTATTCCTAAGGAAAGCTTGGAGTCTCAGGAGGATTAATCTGTACTATGTGCCCATGTACATTTTTAAAAAAAATTTTAGCAAGATACTATTTCATAAGTTAAAGAAACACAATAAATGGCTCACCAACACAAACAAGAAGAAAACTGAAAAATGGCTCCTTTTGGGATGAGGTTGTAAGAGTTATATAAAGTGTACCTTTGATCCCATCATACTTGAAATAGATATTGATTTAAAATTCATACATTTGCCATCATTCTTTTCAATCCCTCCACCCGTAATTTTTTTTTTTTTTTTTTTTTTTAACATCTAAACAAAGTGACCTCATTGTTTTCCACTGGATTTTTTTAAACATTGGCTGGGATGATTGAGATTCAGGAATGTGGGAAAATGGATTCCCAAACCACGTCCCTCCCCTTTCATTCTGAACTGTAATTTTTGGCTTGGCTTGAATCACAGTCATCACATTTCAGCCTGAATCTCTCTGTAAAGTGATCTTTCTTAAACATTTCTCTCACTCATCAAGGGATCAGAAACAAAGCTGTTCTAGCCTCTCAGCAAAACACTTACAGGCAGCTTTTACAGAGAAGTCGCAAGAGCTAAATTTCCTCTAAAATTGTTTGAAAAGCGAACATTTTCAGTGTCTCATTGTCCTTTTTGTGAATCTTGTCATCTGTATGCCATGAGCTCCAGCAGCTATTTTAATCTGTTTTTGTTTGCAATCCATTTGGTGTCCACCCAAGGAAATGCAGGTGATTCTAATTAACTTACTGCTGAAGATGTAGGAAAAAAAAATTCCAATTGTGATGTAGCGAATTATATACTTAAAACCTTTCTTCAATTATTTATAACACATTATTAATGAAAATGTTATATAAATATATTTATCACCTAGTTCATTGCTGTTCACTTTTTAAAAATCAATGGGGATTATGGCACAAGAAAAAGCCACACACATTCACAAATACAGACACAATACAGACCCCAAGAACACTTGCCAACTTTTATTTAACAAGAGTAGCAACTTAAAAATAACATTATTTTTACTTTGTGCAACATAGTTTAATATCTGAAATAACTCTGTTCCAATAAAAATCTATTGAAATACTCTCAGGCCTAACTCTGCCCTGAAGGTAAAAGTGATTAATTGAAAGATTTTGGCAGATCTCTGCTCACCACCAGGGCAGTTTAATTTAGAACACATTCAACCATTTCTCATTGTCTCTGTGTTGGTGGAGCATAACTTTTGATCTTCTCTGGGGAGGTGCCTCTAATTCAGACCCTTTGGCTTGCCACTTCCTGGAGGGTTTTGATGGCTTGCCTCTGCTGAGCATTCAGGTGAGAGAGAGCGCTCCCCTGGCTGCTGCCTCTCAAGTGAGTTCGTAAAAGCAAATTCCAGGCACACAGACAAGATATTCTACAAACCCATTGGAGTACACCGACCATCAGCAAAGTCCTATTTAGATCACAGACAAAATGGTTCTTTTTCCAGCTTCTTGCTGCCTGTCTAAACTTCTGAGAAATTATAGTGTCAGTAGCCTCTTTCCCAGGCAAAGAAGAAGGTGCTCTTAACTACGACAGCGGATGAAGCTGAGACATTTGAGCTTCCTATTCTCAGGAAACACAAATAGGATGACTCTTTTCTTTTTGAGAATACAGGAGAAACTGTTTAGCGGATATTATTAATACTTTTGCTAAACAGAAAGGTGGGACTAGGGCATGTTCATTCCTGCTTGGCAGATGGACCTGTGTTAAACTGTGATTAAATGGAAGAACAGATGAATTCTAAGATATTCTGTGGCCCTTGAACTGGTGAATTCCAACTCTCCAGGCAATTTGACAGATATTGTGTAGGCACTTACTATATTGCAAAAGTGTACTAGGCATTGGGGTATAGTAACAAACATGGTATACACACTGCCATATGTAATGGAGCCATAGCATGCACTAAAATGTGAGAACATATATTCTCTGTGAGGTGGATTATAAAAATGATTCTGTTTTTAAATCGTTTTACATATTTCCCAACTATTTTATAAGTGTTTATATACATATATATACACACATGTGTATAGTATATACATATATATTACTCTTGTGAACAAACAATATTAATAACATTTATTATGAAAACATTATGACATAGATTGAAATTATTTGATAATATATACTTATGAGTTTATGTTCCCACAGACCCACTTGAAAAATGTTTGGAAACTATCATAAATCTGTTCTGTATCCTTGAATACTGTATTTTGTATCTCTAATTTAGCTGAAAGATGGTTTAAGACTCTTGAAATGAGGTTCAAAATCTTCATGGGACACACAGTAGAAATCTCAAAATTCAGTATTTCATAAACTATTTCTTACTGGGGAAATCAGATCCAGATTTGGAGATAGAAATATAAGGTACCTGGAATAGAACTGAAAAGACAAAAACATTTTCCCTACTTAGAAGCTCTACCTTTCCCTGGACAATTTATACCATTGGCTTTTGCAATTTTGGGACTCGTACAAAAAGAAATGCATAAGCAAAAGCCAAGAGGTAGCAATAAAGTTGGCTTTCTGACTTTCTTTTGTCACAACATAAAGTAGAAAGATTAGCCTTCTTCTAGTGGTCTAGGAGAGACCTAACTTCTCAGCTTCATTCTGTAGTACATAAGGGCTGTTAACAATCTAACAAAGAACTATGCACCCTCTGTTTACTGAAAATACTTTGTTGACTTAAAAAAAGGCATTCCAATACCAATTGTTCCCTTATTTAAACTCATCTAGCACTAGTGTAATACAAACCAGATTTTCAGCTTCTGGGTGATTTTGTCACATAGATCTACATTGAAAGATTTGTGGAAATATGTGGGTATTTGCATATGTATATATACACATATATATTTATATATATATTTAGTATCTCTCATTTCTTTCTGATTGATTGTCATGGAAAGAAAATATTTTAAACTAACATGTGCCAAAAAATGGACAAATGAGATTACATCAAACTAGGAAGCTTCTGCACAGTAAAGGAAACAATCAACAGAGTGGAGTGATAACCTATAGAATGGCAGAAATTATTTTCAAACTGTACATTTGACAGGATGTTAACATCAGAATGTATAAGGTACTCAAACAACTCAATACGAGACAACAAAAAACCAAATGACCTGAGCCCAAGTTAAAAATGAGCAAAAAACTAAATAGATACTTCCCAAAAAAGACATGAAAATGGCCAATAGGTAAACGGGAAAATGCTCAACATCACTAATCATCAGATACACGCAAATTAGAGCAACAATGAGATATCACCTTACCTCTGATAGAATGGCTATTATTAAAAAGACAAAAGATAATGAGTATTGGCAAGGATGTGGATAAAAGGAATCCCTTTTATATTGTTGGTGGGAATGTAAATTAGTACAACTATTATGGAAAAAAGTACAGAGATTCCTCAAACAATTAAAAATAGAAATACCATATGATCCAGCAATCCCTCCCACTGGGTATATATCCAAAGGAAATAAAATCAGTATATCAAAAAGATATCTGCACTCTTATTTTATTATAGTAATATTTACAATACTCAAGATATGGAATTAACCTAAGTGTCCATAAACGGTTGAATAAAATGTGATATTATATATATCACGTGATATATATATCACATATATAATATCACATTTTATCATTCAACCATTTATCATATATATATGACACACACACACACACACACACACAAATGGAATACTATTCAACCATTAAAAAATCCTGCTTTCGTGACAACCTGAATGAACTTGAAGGACATTATGTTAAGTGAAATAAACCAGGAACAGAAATATACATATTGCATGATCTCACACATATGTGGAATTCAAAAAGGTTGATCTCATAGAAGGAGAGAGTGGAATGGTGGCTACTAGAGACTGGGATGATTGGGGGGATGGTAGGAATGAGAAAATGTTGGTCAAAGTATACATAATTATAATTAGATAGGAGGAATACATTTCAAGGGATCTATTGGATAGCAAGATGACTACAGGTAATGATGACATATATTCTGGAAAAATGTAATGAGAGTAAATGTTAAGTGCTCTCATCTATGATAACTATGTGAGGTAATTTGTTAGTTACATAGATTTACCTATTTCACAATATGCATATACTTTAAAACTTCATGTTGTATGTGATCAAAACATATATTATCTACAAATTTAAAAAAACTAAGATGTTTTATATATGCTGATGTTCATTGACATAACATTTATGGAATATCTAACTCCATATACATGACCTTCCAAAGTGGCAAGATATCAATTATAAATATATTTCATGTTTTCTTTTGTATGAAATGTAAATAAAGCATGTCTTAATTTCTCTATTTCCTCCAGGGGATGGCAGAGTTTGAGTTTTGATGTTAGAAACTCCATAGAATTTGAATGTTCGGAAATCCATAATTAGGCACTATAGTTAAATCTTGAAGTGCCATGGAAGATAGAAATGAAAGATTTTCAATTTGAAGACTTGGATTTTATGCCATTGGTTCCCAAGATAAGTTAATATTAATTATAGAGGCTACATTTACAGTTTATTTTCAGAAATTCTGGGAAGATAATTCTTTCTTAAAACATTTCACACAGTCTTGCTAATGCGTAAAATTCTGTAACTAGAATTCTTTCTTTTTTCTTCAAATCCTATTGGAGGATTTCACATCAAACCTCACTAGTCATACATGCTTCAGTATGTGGATTAATTTATCAGATCTTTTACTGGGAGCAGACTTTAACTGAAAAGAAGACAAGTACGATGAGTTCACTTGTGTAAGATGTGGGAGAGAAAAAGGTGGAGAAGAAGGGGGCAAGTACATAATGGGAGAGGAACAGAAAGGGAAAATGGGTACAACATATTGGTTTCAAATGCATTCAAAAGAGTGGTTGCTATTATCCAAAGTTTCTCCCTTCCTGGGTTACCTGCTATTTTGGACACACCAAGACACAGAAAAAAAGAAGTATATTACTGTACTTAGAAATTTGGGGGAGAAGAGGCACATTTTTAAGCTTGATTAAACACAATTTTTTTAACATAATTTATTCTTATAGTAATTTTCTATCAATAGGAAATTAGAAATATGGAAATTGTAAAAAATCACATCTTCTTCAGGGAAAACTTATAAAATAATTTTTCTTTCAGGTGAGTACAATGCTCTAAACTGAGGTTCCTAAATCCATATAGGTTTTTTTTTTTTTTTCCCGAGACAGGGTCTCACTCTTGTCACTTAGGCTGGAGTGCAGTGGTATGATCACAGCTCACAGCAGCCTCAACCTCTCCAGGCTCAGGTGATCCTCCCACCTCAGGCTCTCAAGTAGCTGCAACTGCAGGCACACACCATCACGCCTGGCTATTTTTTTTTTTTTTTTTGGTATTTTTTGTAGAGACAGGGTTTTGCCATGTTGCCCAGGTTGATCTCGAACTCCTCAGCTCAAGAGATCTGCCCACCTCAGCCTCCCAAAGTGCTGGGATTGTAGGCATGAACCACTTTTCCTGGCCCCATATAGGTCTTTTTTTCTATAGATTGAAATGTTGTGAATATACACAGCATTCTCCCATGAAATCAGATCTCTGAAGCCAGGCCTGTCTCCTCTCTGGGTAACGACTGCAGAGAACACAATGACTTCTCTCACCATATCACTTCTGCAGTTTCACTACATGTGACGTTGTCTGTGTATACATCACTGGGTCTGTAGTAACCCATTTTCATACTGCTATAATGAACTACCTATGACTCAGTAATTTATAAAGGAAAGATGTTTAATTGACTCACCGTTCAGCATGGCTGGAGAGGCCTCGGGAAACTTACAATAATGGTGGAAGGCGAAGGGGAAGCAAGGCACCTTCTTCTTAAGGTGGTAGAAAGAAGTACCAGTGAAGGGGGAAGAACCCCTTATAAAGCCATCAGATCTCGTGAGAACTCACTTTTATGAGAATAGCATGGAGGAACCAGCCCCACGATTCAATTACCTCCACCTGGCCTCTCAACTGACATGTGGGGATTATGGTGATTACAATTCAAGAATAGATGTGGGTGGGGACACAAAGCCTAACTCTATCAGGCTCACCGGAGAGATGAGAGGTGTCAGATGGAGCCAGTGACGTATACACAAACAATGCCACAAGTCTTAAGTCTTCCGCAGTAACTCAACCTAAGGTTTATTGGCCTTAGCTGGTGATGCACAGTTTTGAACTACGGCAGACTTATGAGGTCTTAGATTTCCAATCTGCTCTTAAGTTTTAAAACAAACCTTAATAAAGGCAATTACACCAGAAACAAATGCATTTCTATTAATTCACTGGCCAGAGTATCAAAAGAAAGCAATAACATTATTTCCGTTAAGAGCAAAGTGTGCTACAGTCAAAACCCCTTGAGAGGAGGAGGGTAGGAAGCTTGGAAACACAGCATGCTTTTAGAAGTGTCAGTGAGACTCCCTTTTCCCTTTTATCAAATGAAACAAAACAAAATCCTCTTTCCTGGTGCTTGAACATACTCTAATAGAGACAAATTATTGATACCTTTTAGAACAGTTATGCTCAAGGTAATACTCAAAAGTGTGAATAAGGGTATCTGAACATCAAGCTGGGGTATAAATGACATTCCTGGGGCAGGTGTGCCAGAAGGAGAGTATCAGAGGTCGGACAGGGGCTCAAGGTGACATCATGGAGTAATGTAACCACACAGCAAAGAAAAAGAAGGAAGGAAGCAAATGCACTGTTCTCCTTCAGATCCCATATTTTTCCCCGTGAGAAATTAAATGAACAGGTTCACACGTGTCTTGTTTTCAGGGTTTCAGAGTTCTTCCAACTTTAACCATGTTACCTGCCAACATTTGTTAAAAAATCTTGTCATAAAAATGAAACTAAAAATTTACTATCTTTCAACATTCAACAAGTGAAAAGCATTCCCCTGCTCATCATCCTGTCACTCAGGGCAGTGATCAGAAATGATTTAGGAATTTATTTGAGTAGAAAGGTCTGTTTTCATTCTAATGTGTCATTGTGTGTTAGAAATGCTAGACAAGAAGAAACTTCAAGAAAGTGAAAAAATTAAAAGTGAAATTGTTGTTCATAAAATAGTCATTCTGTGCAATCTCCAATAATTCGAGTTAAGCAGGAGCACTGTGACCCGTTTTTGTTTGAGTTTTTTGGTAATGGAAGTTTGGGTAATTAATTTAGAAATGCATGAAATTTAAAATGTTCTTTTAACTGTCTCCTCTACCCAATGCATTGTCCATTTGGTGTATCTATGCAATATCTTTTTAAATGTTAAAAGTTACCACATTCTAGTCTGTAAATATATGGGAAAATATGGTCAAACTATATTATTTTGACCTGTGATTTTGCTGTAAAGTCCCTAGTGATTGTTTTTGCATGTGGTACTCTAATTGTTGGCTGCTCAGGAGCCTACAGTATGTCTATAAAACTACTTTAAGTCAAGAATAGTTGATATCTAGCATTAAGTCACTTGCTATCCTAATAACTTTCCCCTTTATGTATCTTTCCATTAGTTTACTTAGTAAGAATAATTGTTTTTTCTGCTCTCATCCATAAAAAACTTGTGAAAAGGAACCTTACTGGTGGGAAAGAATTTGAATGGAAAACATGGACATACATGTATCAGACCAAGGATTTGAAGATGAACATTATACGTGAGGAAACATTACAAGAAGCTTTTACTATATTAGTTTTTCCAAGTCAGTGTTCCAAGTCAGTCTTGGATTATGTGTGAAAAGTAAGAACTCTATACTATAACAGGTGCTGGCAGGAAATTCCCATTAAAGCTTATAGAAGTTATGCCTGTAAAGTCTTGGCATCTGAGAAAATTCTCTCATAAGAATGCATTATGCATCAGATATTTTTCTCACTAGAAAAACAATGCGAGGCTGTAACTACTTAACAATATTCCCAGTCACTATTTTGTTGACACCATCCCTTGGTGATGCCATCTGTGGTGACCTTGTCCTATATGGAAAGTACATATCAGCCTTCATTTCAGCATTGTGAACGTACATTGTCTCCTGTATAAAACAATAGAGATCTTGATCTTAACATCTGTCTGTCCATTCAAAGCATAAACTTGAAAGTACTTTTTTTTTCCCCCAGTAAAGTCATTGGATTTATACTAATCCATCCACATTCTGAAGACTGACTCTTAATATGAAACATGACAAATGTTTATGAGATCTTGCTGGAGTTAAGAATACAGACTATGAAGTATCAGGTAGTAATTAATGTAGGATTTTATTCCATAGTGTTGGTATGTATGCTGGAAAGCACTAACATTATGTGTGGCTCATAGTGGGTGCTTAATAAATGTCATCTTTGTTACACAATATCTGTATATCCACACCTTCAAAGATTTATAGTGTAACTCTTAGAACATACGATGGCTTACCTTCAAGTTAGCAGGTTAGGCCTTTTTCTCTGATCAAGCTCAATTTTCTAGCTTATTAATTGTAGAGGTCAAAATATTCTTTGATTGAAGTTTACATGTTGGATACAACTGAAGAAAAAATTCTTTTCTCTTACCCTATAAACCTACTATTTACAAAGAATTTGATTCAAATCCAAGGGTTAATTTGGATTTAAAACACTAATCAAGTTAAGGACAGAGATAAATTTACATCACAGTGAGTGCTAGAAAAAGCCCACTGAAAATGATTGAGCGCCTGTATACATCCAGATGTATGCATCCATATCCAGATTTGTAACTACACCATGAATCAGACATTACTCGCTTACCTTTTAGTGTATTTAAAACTATAAATACTAATGTATATAAAGCTATAATTACATTTATATTTACAGTTTTCAATATGCTTTTCATATATTCATAAACATATCTTTGGTAAAATTTCCTCCGTTAGGATATTAAAGCTACCTTCCAGAACAGAACACACACTCACACACACACACATACACACACACACACACACACACACACAGAGCGTCAACCCAGGCAATATGCCAAAGTGTAGCCTCTGTGAAAAAGGTTTTGCTTCAGGGCAATAGCAAACTAACTCACCACCCTGCTGCACTGTCCACTCCTCACCACATTGTTCTTTGCTGTATCCTTAACTTCCCCTCCTACAGTGAGGGAACATTTCTTTGGACTGTTTTATTGCCAATACATTTTTTACTTTGTATCATGAAATGAAACAAGGGACTGGTTTCATTAGAAGGAGAGGTAAACAGAGCATTAATTAAATTTGCTGATGATACTAAATTGGGAGGAACTGTGGACATCTGTGAGGACAAAAGAATCATACAAATGGACTTAAGGAGTTTAGAAATACGAGCAGGAAATAATAAAATGAGATTCAGCTTTAAATAATGCAAGCTAATACATTTGGGAGAAGATAATCAGAAACATGGCTATTCAGTGGATGGTAGATGCCTGGAAAGTGGTGATGGTGAAAGATACCTAGGGGGTGATAATGGGAAAAATTATACACAAACTTACAAGGAAGTAGGCACAATGCCTGAAGGTTTATATATAAAAGAGCATAATTTTTTGAACCAGAAAGTGGATAGTGCTATTCTTACGACATTGGTAGGTCTCAAAAGCATCAAATTTGGCTTTAGTTAGTCGAATCCTTTAGGTTTATGAAACAATTTAACATTATTTGTTGAGAGACTGGTTTCTCCCTATTAAAAATGAGAAAGTATGTTTTGTCTGAAACCTGTATTGGACACAAGGGTCGTTGCCCTATTTCTGTCTTATCCTATTCTAGATTATTACAAATATGGTATCCCATACTGGTCTAGATATATATCATGCCCACTGGAAAAACAACAAAACAAACAAACAAAAAACAAAGAACAAAACCCTTACTTTCACTTTTAAGGTAATTTCTTTACATTCTGGATAATATGATTTTACATTATGTTTAAAGAGACATTTAATCATTGTCTCTTCTAGCAGGTCACTGAATCTTCAATCTGTAAGCTTTGTTTCTCTAAGGATAGATGCACGGATGAGTGGATAAACAGAAAGCTTGGATAATATCTGTCTCTTCATCCATTTAATCATCCTTTATGAATTGAGGCCCTATCATATGCCAGGTATAGTGGCTAAGCACTATGGGGATGGCATGAGCCAACCATAATTCCCAGACTCAAGGACTCGCACTCTCGATGGGGAAACTGATAATGAAACTAGCCATTATAGTCCCAGGCGATAAGGGCTCTATTAGGGAAAGCAAAGATGTCACTGGAATATTGTGGAGGAAGGGCCTAATGATGTTCAAGAAGTCATGGTGGGATGGTTATGGATTTAAGTTAGAGAATATTTCTTGGAGAAGGTGATTCTTGTGATATTCACAAGAGGATGAATGTGAATTTGGCAGATGGACAAAAAGGGAGAAAGAACAGCATGGGAAAGGAATAGGCCATTGGAAAACTTCATGTAGTTGGTATTCCTGGAGCATAGAAAGCAGCTTATAAGGATATGAAGCTGAACAGTAGACAGAGGTCATACGCTTATCCTTTTTTATGGGGGTAATTAGTGTGGAATTTTGTTTATCCTTATGAGATCAAGGAATCATTGGAGGATTCTAAGAGGGGATAACACAATCTTATTTGTATTTAAGAGGGATCATTTTGGCAGCATTGAAAAGAGTGGCCTGGGCAGAAATGAGACCAAAGGCAAAGACCTCCTTAGGCGATTTATCTCAAAAGGAAGTATGGAGGCCCAATCAAGGTCACAGAAGGTGAAAGGAAGAACCAGATATAGAGATAGTAAGAAAGTGGAGCTCATGAGACTTGGTGAATGATTCTGTCTGTAATGAGAGAGAAGAATCTAAAATGTCTAACATATTTCTTTCTAGAGCAATGGGGAATATAGGTTGTGATGCTATGGGCTGAGTTAAGAAATAAAATAGGAAGAACATATTTTTGGGAAAAGTGATGAGTTTAGTTCAAAAAAGCTCAGTTTGAGGATCCAGAGGAAAATTCAAGAAGGGTTGTTTCTAGACCATGGGTTTGAGTGGAGAAAAAAAAAACAGCTTGAGTAATTATTTGCATATAGGAGCTCTGAAGTCATTGAAAGGCTCATTGAAGCTTTAGGTATAATTGAGATCACCCTGAGAAAACCAGTAGCATGAAATGTCAGAGTCAATAATCAAATCCAGAGGAAATGAATGTTTCTTATGCTGTCAAACTCTGGGCCAACCACATGGACTCCAATATTAGACTCTGCAATATCAAATACATGGTCAAATGCCTACCTTCAAGACAAAAGAAAGAAAAGAACTCACTGTTGTGACAATACCATCTGTTAGGTGTACAACTGTTCTATAGGGAGACTAAAGAGTTAGCCATCCCAAACTGTCAGAAAATGCAAAATATAACAAGAACAACATCATTTTAAAAGAAGAAAGACAACAGTCCAATTTTAATAACATTGGTATATTCAAAGTCTTTATAGAGCTTTTAATAGCATCAGCAGAGTGTAACTTTTTTTTTCTGCTAGGAAGTAAATTTGGAGAAAATGAAATCAATATCCAATAGCAAAATCATGTATTCTGTCTTCATTAACTTCAAATTGATAGATCCTGTGTATTGATCATATATTTCTTATTTTAATTCTTTGACAGTCCCTATCAACTCAAAAAAATTATCATCCAAATAAAAATTTGCTGAGAGGTACATGGAAAACAAACAATGAATCAAGAGGGTGATATATTCAGAGGGAAGTAAACTAATACAAAACAGCACTAACATGGCATTCCAAGTCTGAATTAAAGGAAAAGATGTGGGGCTCAACTTGCTGTGTGGTTACGGGAACTGAGCCTAAGCCTGACCATTCTCAGGCATGTCAATTACAAGTCATAGTTACCATTCAGTTACTTGATTAAAAACAGCAGGCTATTGGAATTGAAACAATGCCTAATGGGATATGACTTCCTCTGATGAAAATGAGTAGAGAATGGATATTTTAGTAGTTGCTGATGGTTAACTTAAATGGAGTATCCAAAAATTGATGAAAATAAAATCATTAAGGAAACCTAACTTCAATTGTTTAGCATAGCTGGGTATTGATAGAAAGAATGGTACCTTATTGAACAATATGATATACTCTTATCAGAAATGAACTTGTTTAAATGTTTAAAAAGTGGATTTGCAGACCACGTTATTCTCTGAACTGCTTTCAAGCAACAACTATTGGTGATTGATCTTTTTATAGTATCAACTATATGCATGGGCAGCAATGGTGTGAAACTCTCCAATGAGGATTTAAGCAATGTTGAATATAATTTATCTGATTATACACCATTTACTGAGAATTCATTATGTGTTAGGTACCATATGAGAAGTTGGCTTATACATGAAGGAGCACATCATGTACTTAATGTAATATTTTAAATATTTTTCTTCTATAAGATATACTTACACCCTATATCTAGGGCATTATTATTTTCTTAAAAAAGAGTGTGTATTTACATATTGGATCTCTGGTCTACTATAACCTCAAGAATTCTTCCAGCATTATCATTTCAGAGCTATTTTGGTTTTGCAGAGTTAGCTTTTTTTCTCAAAGTGTCCAGCCCTTGATTTTTCCCAATTGATTTTTCTTTTTTTTTTTTTTCCTGAACCGAAAATAGGAAGTGGCTTGAAAAGTCTAAAATCAGGCAAAGAGAGATAAAACAAGAAAATAAATGATTATTTTGAACCCAAGACAAACATCTTTAACTGTATAGTCTACTAGTCTGTAAGATAACCTCCCAAAGAATTTGGAGGAATCTCTAAGACATGAGTCTTTCAAGGAAATGGGTGAAAAGTTCTAAATATCCTGTACAAAAAATACGTCATGTTCATTCATACAGACCACTGCAATTATTTCACCTGGAATCTGTATGTCTCTTTTACCATAGATGTGTAGACTAATTGATTAATGCTTAAATCGAGCACACAATTTGAAAGTATAAAAATTCCTTGGAAAATGTCATTTTTTTCATATAAACTTTAAAAAAGAACATCACTCATTAGGAAACCCACAAAGGAGTATAATATTTGGGTTTCATTTATAGCTTCCTGAATTAATTTGACTTCTTAATCATCATTAATTTTTAAGCCCTAAGGAAATAACTACACAAATATAATGTATAGATTCTTTTTCTACCTGTAAACAACAAATTATTTCATAAAACAGAGTGACACTGTTGTGAAAGTTGATTATTTTAAATCAATCAGTTCACATTATGTGACAAGAATCAAAACATTTGTATTGAAAAGCTACAAATCAGTTTTTGAATGCTAGGGCAAAAAAAATCTGAAAATCTCTGACTGCATTATTATTATTATTATTATTATTATTGCTTCTGCTTTTTCAAAACCTGAAAGCTTTCCAAATGCATGCAATTTTTTTCAAATTTTGTAAACATTTGCTTCTAGGCTAAAACATCCTGCTAACTTTCAGCCAAGATTATTTTTATGGTTGAACTATTAACTTCTGCATATAGGGCCTTGTAAGGGGAAAATTCTCAGTCCTAGAACTCCCGTTGTGTAAATGACACCACTATAGGCTATTTAAGAGTATTGCATCTTGGTAAGTTGAGGTGTTGCATTATTTAAATTCCCCATCCACAATAAGAAGCTAATTTCCTAGGGTCTTAATTTTGGCTCTGTTCCTTCCAACTGACTCCAAGGGAAAAGTATGTTAAGAACCTAAACTTTACATTGGGGGTGGAGGTTGGAAATTAGACTCAGGCTGTATCTGGGAAGAGACATTATTTATTCTGATGCATTGTGGATTTTAAAGTGTGGGAATATCCGCTGACTGATTTGACCAGAGCCACAACGCTGTATTTCTTAGATAGCCTCTCTGGGTGTTGAACTGCACATTTATTCCTACATTAACTGCTGTTATGTTTAAGCTTTCTTTTTGATAATAAGACTGTCATGTATTGCTAGACATAAACTCTGTTAAATGTCACTAATAAATACAGTGAATTAATCAATAACCGGTTCTGTATACAGAGTTTGTGAACATTCAATGCATGCCATAAATTGCAAAGTTTAAGTTTCAAGCATTTTCTTAAGAGTGAGGAAGTTTCTCTGGAAGAGCAAAGCAGGTATCAGGTACCTATGGCAGAGATGGCAATGTGTTCACTAGTTTATCTTCTCTTTCTGACAGACCTCACAAACATGTTCTCTTATCCACATTTGTTTTCTTAATTGCAAAATACAGCTTTTCCCCCGCCTCTCCACCTTGTCATCTCTGATTTCTTTTGGTTGTCTTTTCCTAGTTTCTCCTTTATACTCTTGCTGGCTGTTTCCTGTTTATTCTTTTTTGATTTTTGTCTTCCCCTCGAGTCCTAAATGTGGCTTTCTTACAGACACAGAGGCCCCAGCGTGACTACCCCAAAGAGCCCATTCCAGCTTGGACCCAGCACAACACTATGCTGTCAGGAAGGTGGCAGTCCTTGTGGCTGCATTAAAACAAAACAAAACAAAACACAAAACACCAAAGCACTAAACTGGTCTTAATTTTAACTCAGAAAAGCCAAAGAGATTCACTGCAAACATTCTCGGAGCTTCTTTGAAGATCATCTCCATTGTAAATGCATGCGGATGCCTAACCTAAGGCATGAAAGCAAACACTTAAAAACAACAACAAAAAAAAAGGTCAGTGACCTCAGAAACATTTTTGTTCCGTCCACAAATATTCTCCAGGGAAAAAGAAAAAAGTGCTTATCTTGTACTCTTTTTTTTTTTTTTTTTGGAGCATGTAATTTTTATCAGTTTGTTTTATTTTTGTTACTTTTTTTCACTCACTGCTTATAAAACTAGCAAGCAGGAGTCTCTCTGGAACAAGACAGAATCATAAAAGTTTTCAAGAATCTCGTCACAAACTAAACAGTACAAATTGCACATTCTTCATGGAAGTATCAGCCTTTAGTGCGTGCCTGGATCCAACTATCATAGATTATCCCAAAGTGGGAAAGAATGAACAGTGTAAAATTAGCAGAACTGGGAGCAGAGCTTGTCTAGGGAAGGCAATATGATCTGCAGTTTTGGGGCCTGGATTCAAAGGCAACGGGCAACAACTATGTAAAGTTTGATTTTTGCAAGTAAGCACTCGGTAGGATCTCAAGAGGCTGACTGGTGCACTGGATCAAATATCAGGGAAATTATGTTAACAACTACAATGCTTGCTACAATACTGTACAATGTGTACTGTACAATAGCTGTACTATCATCATGCCTGGTATTTATATAACATACACACATGCATCTGCAAATGCAACATGTAGATGGCACATATTCATATATGTATTTACATGCCATGTTTTTAATTTTTGTTAGATAAGTATACTCCTGAGTTGAGTTAGGTGTCCAGCCACTCTTTTTCATGATATTAACACACATATCCAAATAGTCACAAAATTAAACAGGTTTCATTTATAATGTCACAGGCTTGTTCATTTGAAATTCTCTCAAACTTCAACTAACAGTAGAGGAATTACCAAAAAAGAAACGGTTAAGGTATAATAATAATTTTAGCCATCCTTTTTCCAAGTTGCTATAATCTACCCAAAGATAACTAATTGTTCAAAGTAAACATTCCACTCAGACCACAAAAGGAATCCATTACACAAACATATAATTCACAGTCATTTTTAGTGGGTTGTAAACAGTTTGGAATGAGCATAAAATGGGACAAAAATCAAAGTGAGCATTTTGAAATGAAAAAGTGTTTGCTACAAAAGGTCAGTCCCTTTGCTTGGCAAACTATGTAGAAAAGCCTGGGAAAATGCTGATCACACAAGCAATGAGGGAATTTTAAAGCCAACAGCCTCCTTGTTTCTTTAAACAGACATCGGAACCTATAACTGGATCCTGTCAAACAAACGACAGCAAAAAAATATAACAGCTGCTAAGAAGGCAAGTTGAGAGATAAAGTTTTTGAGGCTAAGGACCTTCTCAGAAGTAGACTAAAGGTCTTTCTTAAATCTTTAAGCAAGGTTATGGATCCCAGGGTGGCTTTTAGGCACCAAGTCAAATATGCAACTTTGTGTACCATTCCTGTCATAGTATTTCGTGTTCCAGAAAAAAGACAGAAAGGGCAAACTTCTTGTTGATTAGCATCTGCTGAAGCATTCTGCAAAGTTGCTTATACCTGGAATTATCACATTTGAAAAGCATGATTTCATTTGAAAAAAATTGTGGTCAAAAGCACGTGACATACCATTTCTCTTCCTAATCCTTTTTAAGTGTATAGTTCAGTGATTTTAAGTATATTCCATTATTGTACAATAAACCTCCAGGTATCATTTTATTGTTTTAAAATAGTTTGGGTGCATATTAACCAGAACCGGGAATCATGAAGGAAGTATGAGTTAAGACATATTCCAAATGATGAGCGCCAATCTAAATTATATTACAAACTTAAGAAAATTAATGTTATTGCCTTAAAACCAAATGTATTTTGGATGCATAAAAATATGCACCAATTTTTTTGTTCACCAATTTTTTTGTGCACCAAACATATTTTGGATGCATAAAAATATGTGTAGGGTAGAAATATGCTCAATCATCTAGTTAACCCTACTCTTACATAAAATACGTATTTGGCAAAATGCATGTTTGATATTATTGAGTAGAAATACGACTGGTTCGCCACTTAAGGCATGTCCTTTTAGATCTCACACCAAAGAACTCCCTATATTACATAGTCACAATGTGTCAAGAAAATAACCTGCAAAATAAGGCAAAATTAAATGTCTCCTGGTTTCATAACGAAGATAAAGCCAGACAAATATATGTTTATTGTTCAGGGATGATTACATCATTTTTAAGCACACATAGTTCCCTGCTTTTTATTATTGTCATGGTTCTTCTGTCTTGTAGGATCTGTTCTTTCCTCTCATAGTACTCATCACAGTTTATGCTAACATACATAATCGTGTGTGTCTGTTTAATGTCTATCTCCTCTGTATTATCAACTGGTAACACAGAAGACGACACACAGTAGGTACTCAATAGCTATTTGGCTTTGATTACTTCATTTAACCAATATTTATCGAGTGCTTACAAGGTGTCGTGTGCTGTATAAAGCTTCTTTCCAAATAATGGACCTCAACAAAGGATAGTCAGTTACATGCTTGGCATAAAAAGAACTATGAATTAAGGTCTTACTACTTGTTACACCAGTTTAAAATATATACTTCGTTTAGTTCAGGTCTCCTAGGCCCTTGTATCTGACAGACACAGGTGATCATATTTTTAAGTAAGCAATTTCTACACATATGTCATCATAAACTACACAAAGTGTTCTATAACATAGTGAAAAATGAACTTCTCACTGCTTACATCTACTGTATGTCACAATGCCTTCCTCTACATCAAACTTTCCCAACCCATGGCCCAGGGATTTGAATGGAGCCCAACACAAATTCGTAAGCTTTCTTAAAGCACTATGAGATTTTTCTGCATTGTTTAAAGCTCATTAGCTATTGTTAGCATTAGTGTGTGTAATGCTATGTGTAGCCCAAGACAATTCTTCTTCTTCCAATATGACCCAAGGAAGCCAAAAGATTAGATACCCCTGTTGTACATGCTTGTTTCCTCAAACCTCCAAAACAGTGTCAGATGATCTCATGCTTTTGGTCATTGTACCCAGGATATGAATTAAGAATTAGCAGAACCATGTTTTAATATTTTCACAGAAATTACTTTGTAAAAGAAACACAAGTTGAGTTTTTCATTGGCTAATTATGATTTCTCAGATACATGCTCTACAACCATAAAGGCAAGGCAAGGGGAAGGAACCACTTGGAAGAGCTTTAAGGATTAACATGCTCCTTAAGAGTTTGTCTTCCAAATTTTGCTTGTATTTTCAAGGCTCGGCAGACAATGTCAGAAACCACAGAAATCAAGTTAATCTAGTTATAACAGTTGGTGACAAGGAGAATGCTCTGGCAGTTTCGAGTAATAAAGAGAACCAAATCAAGATAAGGAAACGTACTAAACAAGGTATTAGCTAAATTGGTTTACATTCAGTTTATTAATAGATTTTCTTCTAGGCATGTACAAAAGTTGCAAAATTTAAAATGTAATCACCTTACCAGGGATGAATAAAGAATGCATCTTGGGCCAAGTACTGGGTAGAATTTCCTTGGAGAGATTACAGAAGTGTGAGCAATTTGGCTGTGTTCGATGCAAACAGGTAAGACAAATAACTGACTGACTGACTGACTGACTGACTGACTGACTGACTGACTGACTGNAGACAAATAACTGACTGACTGACTGACTGACTGACTGACTGACTGACTGACTGACTGGATGGATAGATGAATGAATGAATCAATAGTGAGATCTGCCTTCCTGAAAATGTTTCATTTTAAATCATCCATCTAATAAGCATTTTAGAGACATAGCCACAATTTGTAGATGATTTTTTAAAAGGAGTAAAAAATAATCACAAGAAAAAAAGAGAGAGAGATGGAAACAAATCTTTTTTATAACAGCCAATGTGCCGATGTAGTGAGTATCAAGACCATTTCCCTAAGACTGTGAGAGTAAACACACAGTTTTCATTAAATGTTCCTTTCCCATAACTGGTTCTTCAGCATTTCCCATGATTCTGCAGTTGAGTTTCTTGGCTGGGAGAGTATCTGGCCATTAGAAGGAAGGATCCAGATATGCTGAGTCCCAGCCATGCTGAGAGACTTGGCACCTTTATATGCTACTTCCTAATACCAACCCCAGCATAAAATGTCATCAGAAGCCTGCATAAACATTGGACTTAGATTCACATAAATTATTTCTGTCCTGAAATGCTTTATGCCAGAATTTCGTAAAAACAACACTTTGAGTAAATAGAATTGGTGTATAAATATAAGAATATTAATCCAACAAAATGATCATAGAAAATTATAATCAAAAGTACACACTTGTAAATCTTGCAATGATGTGAGAGGTTTATCTTGTGCTTCTTAGTTTTTATTGAATATTTCCATAGGGTTCCTTCAAGCTGATGTTGCCAAAGTGCTTTGAATTATCAGTTGCTTTGTGGAATTGGAAAGTCTTTGAGTTTCATTAAAATGCTTAGGAATTATTTTAATAATCACATGTGTGATTAGCACCTGTTTAGTGCTGGATCTACAAATTCATTTTAAGAGTAAACATAGGGACAATGAAATATAACGCTAGATGTGATTGCTCCAGTCAGCGATGACATTGTCTTATTTTATTAAAAATCACCAACAAAATGCCATGAACTAAAGATATGGTTTCTATTTACAGACATTTTCTACTCTACAATATTGTAATATCTGCACACCGCAAGGCTGCATCTAGCAGTTTTTTGTTTTGCCTAGGGTAGAGACATAAATCGAGAGGTACGGAGCGCTTCTTTACACATGCACACATCTTATTATGTGCTTCCCCAACGTCCTATTTGGATTTTTGGTCTAATATAACAATGCTCACACTGTTGGCACTGAGTATTTATAAGTGGATGAAGATTTCCTGAAAATGATGACAATTTAGCTATTGGAAATAATAACATTATAATATTCTCAGTGATCCATTTTGGCTTTAAGTACTTACTAAAGAATATTTATTCCTAAAATATATACTTATAAAATTAAATGAAATTGCAACTTGCAATAAAAACACATTTTTCTCTGAACTCCAATTGACTTCATTTCTCATAGACACTTCTCCTGTGTTCATCCTGCAGTTGCTGCTTTCTACTCTCACTGTACTCTCTGCTCTTCTCTCTGATGTGTTGATATGCTTTCCCCAAAGTCATTCTCTTTATCCACATTCCCTACCCACTCTTCCCCTTCTTGTTATTCTCTCATTCCCTACTGATAGGGGAATAATAGGATCCCAAGGCTGTCCTTACAGTATAATTAAAGTATGAATTTCCAGGAGTTAGAAATTGCAGACCATTTTTATTATGCTTTTATAATAAAGCCAGGTAACATTGAGAGAATTAAAATGGCTTTTTCCTAGCAGATTACTGGGTAAAGATTTTTTCCCCTTGGTTCTATTGTCTTAAGAGACTAGGAGCTGGAAATGGGAATAGGTTCACCAATCCTTTTTCTGAAAACACCTCTATCTTTTACATGATATATATCCCCCTAGATCCTGGGAATATGTTGTAAACTTGTAACAGATGGTGATGAAGCCTCCCATTTTTATACAATACATTTTTTAAGATTCTGCATCTACTATATGTATCTTCCAGGAAAAATGACCTTGAATGAATGAAGTCATAGTTTGAAGGAAAAACACCCCACAGATAGAGTGGAGTAGAAATGATGATTCCATTGGGTTTTGTTTTGTTCCCTTCAGTAAGATGAAATAATTTCAGATGAAAAACAGAATGCTGAAATAGAGGAATCAAAGGTCATCTTTTGAGGTGTGTCTTTTAATTGTTCCTGAAAAACCCGTTAGCGTATTCTGTACTGAACAGAGACGTGTGGAAGGTGGGATATCACTGTATGCGATTCGGAATGCTATTTGCTTAACTTGGGTAATGTTGGGGGCTTACCAAAAATTGTTCTGGCACAACGTCTACCAGCATGAATGTTAGGAGGGTTCTAACACTGTGAGTGCTGATATTTTATGAATGTTTTATCACTGGCTTGAAAACAAGAAGTTTGCACTTGAATCAACAGTATGTCAGACAGACAAAATATTAAAAAAAAAAAAAGAACATTAGTGAGAATTACTAATGTCCCTATTGTAAAAACAAACTGAAGTTAATAAGAAACTTGATCCTCTTAACCGATTAACACAAGTCAAGTTTTAATTGCATGGCTTCTCATACAAATCGAGTGGCACTGCTAACTTGAGTATTGGTTGTGTAGAGGGTGCAGTAATGGGGGGAACTGCTGCACATTCAGTCACCCACCTCTTTTCTCAACAGCTTCAATGCATTGCTTTACAAACCACGGAACTGTGGAATTTTCACGTTCACACACTTTGTGCAGATGAGAGCCAAAAATTTGATCTGCAAAAGAAACAAAGATGAGCTTCATTAAAATCCAAGCTTGCGTTGTTCTTTAATTTGATTCTGTTTCCATATCCACTGCATACTGAAATCTTCATCTTGCATAGGAATTGATTTTTTTTTTTTTTTTTTTTTGCTTTATTTCCAAAGTGTCTACGGCAGACATACGAAGACCACAACTCCCTCCTTTATGGAACAGGATCTTGGCCCCAGAGTGAGAAAACTGATGCTCAGCCATTGATTAGCAGGGATGACTGTGTAAGTTATAGTCTCTCTGGGCCTTAACTTTGTTGTCTATAAAGAAATGACAAAGAATTAAGAAAATTTCTGCAAAATAATTAATCTTAGTGTTTTGGGATACTGAGTGTTTTAGAAGAAGTTTACCAGTTAATGGTTATAAAAATTACAATGTTATCAGTATATTTAGGATATTCGTTCTGCAACTCAATAGTATTTGAGGAGGCAAGTTCTAGGAGACTTGCTTTGAAGTGAATTACTTAGCATTTCACCTGCCTTGAATGCCCTTCCTCTTCTCTAATCTAACTATCACCTTTCCTTTAGGGTTCAGCTCAGATCACACTTTCTCCACTAACCCCTTCCTATCTCAGTTTTGTGTCATCTGTGACATAGGTTCTGTGGAATACCAGATCCTCCGGCTGTTAATAGATGATTCAGGGAAAAGGGCCTGCGAACAAAATGGTTTAGCATCATTAGGTTCTGCAAAGTTAGACAGGTTTAACGTGTATTTATTTTTAGAGCCTGTGATATGCCCATGTGTGCTGTGAATCTCCATGAGGGGTGGAGGATGCATTATCTCCCAAACTTATTTGAGCAATATCCTTTGATTTCAGAGAGCATGTTTCCAGACTAATGTTTACGAGAATACCCACTGTGAAATCTGAGCCTAGCCCTCTTGTTTGGAACATGATTGATGCTACCTTACATTGTGTATTTACATTTATAATAAATGGAATAGACTCTCTCAAAGCAGATTCTGAGTGTCTGAATCATCTATGTTTTCAACAGTGCTTAGCACAGACTCTGGCCTGCAGTATTTACAGATAGATGTTTGTCTTTTATAACTGTGGTAAAACACACATAACATAGAATTGATTATTTCCACCATTTTAAAATGTACCATTCAGTGGCATTAAGTACATTCACAATGTTGTGCAACCCTCACCACCATCAATTTCCAGGTTTTGCTATTGAGATAGTATCTGTTTATTACTGATAATGAAACAAATATTTAGTGGGTCCAAGGGCTTCCCATTTCACTCAGAATGAAATCAAAGTCCCTACTGTGACTTATAAGATATTACATTATCTGACTAATAAATGGATTTTATTTGGGTCTTCTCTCCCCGTCTTTAAATTTGTAGTAGCCCCACATTGCTGTTTCTCGTGGCTGCCAAGCACTGTTCTGCTGCAGGGACTTTGCATTTTCTTCTTCATGGAACGCCATTGCCTTAGGTCTCAGATCAAATGGTGTCTTCTTATTGTAGCCTTTCTTTCCTACCATCCTTTAAAAAAATGGCTGCACTCCATGCCATTCTCTATGCCACTTTCCCAGCCTTACTTTTCTTAGAACACATATCTCCACTTGACATATGAGACTGATACGTTTTCTGCTTAGTTGCTTCCCTTGCTTAGAATGCAAAAGCCAGGAGAGTAGGAGTCATATCTCAACCATTTATTATTGGATCCTGAGTACCTAGACAGTGTTTGGCACATACTAGAAGTTCAATAAACATTTGTAGAATGATGGACTGCAAGATGCCATCTTAACCATCAGTGGAGGTAGTCAATAAATTTTTTAAAGTAAAATTAGATAGAATAATAGATAATGCAGCATAAAATAATGTTCAGTGATATGTATTGTTACAAGGGGATACTCAAAATGGAGTATAGGGAGAATTCAATGAATCATAATTTTCATTTATTTCTTAGGAAAACATAATGGTTTGAATTGCTGACAACCCAGCATGGAGGGAACAATTAAAGCTAAAACACTATTAATAACATACTCCAGGCTGGGCATGGTAACTCACACCTGTAATCCCAGCACTTTGGGAGGCTGAGGTAGGTGGATCACAAGGTCAAGAGATTTAGACCATCTTGGCCAACATGGTGAAACCCTGTCTCTACTAACAATACACAAATTAGCTGGGCATGCTGGCACATGCCTGCAGTCCCAGCTACTCAGGAGGCTGAGGTAGGAGAATTGCTTGAACCCTGGAGGGAGAAGTTGCAGTGAGCTGAGATCGCGCCACTGCACTCCAGCCTGGTGACAGAGTGAGAGTCTGTCTCAAAAAAAAAAAAAAAAAAAAAAGAAAGAAAGAAAGAAAGAAAGAAAGAAAGAAAGAAAGAAAGAAAGAAAGAAAGAAAGAAAATACTCCAATGTGGAAATGTGCATTTTTATCCAAGTAATAGAAAGCAGCTCAAAACACATGGACATAGTAGAGAGAAGTGGGAAATAATAATGGGCATTTGCTTTGAATACTTTGGTCAAGTAACAATGACTTGTTCAAAACACTGTGTAACCACTCTAAGAACGAATGACATAAAATATTATGTAGCAAAAAATAACCCAGTAGATCAGATCAAATGATTTACATTGTCTGGAGATTACAGTCAGGAAGAAGAATTGCTATAAAGTAAAAAACCCATTAATTGATTTTATTACTCAAATCAATTTCACAAATATTATCTTCTATCTTCACAGCAATGAGGTAGGCATATTGAGTTGTAAAAACAGTATCAAGAAATTCGTAATATTATGGGGGCTAATAAAAGTATTCAAAGAATATACACAAAAAGAAAATAGCAGGTGTCATAAAAGGTACTGAATGCTAAGAAAAATGTCCTTTAGTATAAGGTCTTTTTGTGTCATTTGGTGTAGATGTAGTATGCAGTGTGTGTATGTTTGTACAACAGAGAGTGGGAGACAGAGAGTGTTAGGAGAAATTGTTTTGTTTTTGTTTTTGACAGGTGGATATAAGAAGATACAGACAAGAGCGTTCCAGGTCTCTTTTATTCATTTAGTTATTTGCAAAAGAACATCTTGAGTGACTACACTCTGTTTAGAGCTAGGAAAGGCACTGGTAATATAGCAACAAAGACTCATTCCCTATTTTCTAGAAACAGTATGTAAGTAAACAGGTAAGAACATTTTATCATGAGAAAACTGCTGTAACTGGGGAAACGCAGAGGCAGTGTGGGAGAATGTGGTGTGGCACCAGACCGGCCTTGAGTGCTTCCCTTCTCTGAATAACTGAATCCTCAAAGATAAGGAAAGACAAGCAAAAGAGGGAACAAAGAGCATTTTGGGAAATGAAAGGAAATAAACAAATGCTTGAATGATGGGAAGAATGATAGGAAGACTGGGGTGTGCTAAGGAAAACATTCACTCTTAGAGAAATCTTGATGTATCAAGTTATAAAAGAGATGGAGGTTATGTTATAAAGCATCTTAAATTTTGCCAGGTAGGTTAAATTATTTGAGAGTGTGCAGATACCACTGATTTTCTACATATAAGTAATTCCTCTCCCACCTTCTTTCTTGTTTTTAGAAGCCACTCATATGACAGAAACTGAAAATCATCTTTATTGATTTTTACTTGCCCTGCAGCTTTGGGTAATTAGATAACTCTGTCAATGAAATGTCTAGAAAAGTGACTCAGGACCATATAGGAAAAGATTAATTCCCCTGAAGAAAAGAAAGGGATATGTAAGAAGTCTTTTTCCTTTTTTAAAAAATCCATCTTTGAATATCATTTTGCAATGATGTGATACTTGGAGCTATTGCAGCAATCCTGTCACCACGAGACAATGAGTACTAACAACAGCAGCTAATGTAATAAAAATAAGCAACAAAAACCTGAGACCCTGAAGACATGTCTGAGCTTTTAAACCAACAGTAACATACCTTCTCTAGACTTATTTTTATATGAAATAACTCATTTTTAACTAGGTATTCCATTATCTGCAGCCAAAAGCATATGATATGACATTAGGAAGTGATTGTGGTTTTTGAGTAAAATGAGCATTAGAATCATACTCTACTTGAGAAGGTTTACTTGGTAGTACTTTGTAGAGAAAAGGGAGGGCGGCAGGTAATATAGTGGGCAAGATGAAGCACAAGGAGATTAGTTAAACGACCAATGTGATTGCCTAGGAAAGATGTTATGAAGACCAGAATCAGGATAAGGGTGTGATAGGTGTAATCACTGTACACAATCCATCTTGTCTTCTCTGAATTAGATGTATACATTCACCTCCTTTGCCATGGAACCATCTGGTACAACCCACTAGAGTGTGCAGTGTTTATTTTTCCCCATTTCTTTGATATTAGGCTTGGCCAAATGTCTTCTTTGGAATGATGTAATGTGAGTGGAAATGTGTCAGTTCCAGACTGAGGCCTTAAGACGCATTGCAGATTTCTACTCACCCTCTTGCTTCTCTGCTATTGCCAAAGAAGAGCTTCCTTGGGTAGCTACTGCCCCTTCAGCCTGGGCTCCAGAATAAATACATACGGCATAGAACTAAGGCAAAGCCTTAGTGAAGAGACAAGTCCAGTCAGACCTGCAGCTTAAAGCAGAGCAGTCCAGTCAAGCCTGCACCACAGACGCATGAAAAATAGATGCTCCTTTTCATATGCCACTGAGATTTTATGTTTGTTTGTCATGTAGCAAGAGCTTACTCATATAGGTGGTGATGAGTCCAGGTTTTTGGTGAAATATGATCTAAGCTATGCTGTGAGAATGAAAACAAAGAGGATTGGCAGGACATGGAAACTAAAATTGAAGAGTGAACAAAATAGAAAAAAAGGTCTAAATTTGCTAAGAATGTGGAGTTATGCTTTCAGTTTAATTTCAATCCTCAGGAGGAGTCTGAAAAAAAATTACTTTTACCTTAAAATTTAAGCTATTTATGCCTTACCAAATTTTATGGCACCACTTCTGCACTCTCTCCAGATGAATCCAGTTCTATCCAATTCCATTCGGTGACTCTTTAGTGAACACCTACCCTGTGCTCCGTGTTGTAAAGAATGCAAAGATTGCTTTATTCATTCAGTAATGATTTCATGCAGGTTATAGGCCATACACTGTGTGCCAGCCTGCAAATGTAATGATGCACCATCTCCTACAGTTTAGGGGAACAGAATAACTCTCACAAGCCGCTACAACATAATGTGACTAATGCTATTGCAGATATGTGTAAAAATAATAGAGAGGGTTTATTGTTCACTACACTAAGCCAAGCAGAACTCAAAGTACTTCATATATTCTAACATTGAATTCTCACATGCACCCGCAACCCTTTGAGCTTTGATACTATCATCATCTTCATTTTACAGAAGAGGGAACTAAGGCCCAGAGATATCGAGTTATTTTTAATGGTCACAGAGCACTAGGCTCTTGGGGGAGGGAGGATGGGGACCTGAACTAAGACAATAAACCTGACATGGCAAGAAGGGGTGATTCAGTGGGATTTGGCAAGTGGGTGTAGCAGGTGAGCCGATCCACCAGGTGAAAGTGACTTCCAAGCTCCTTGCTTGAGTGGAGAAGACGGAGACACAGTTACTTGAGGGTCTTGAGAATGGAAATGGAATTTAGACATTAAGAAAAGCATTTCAAATGCAGCAGAATGGTAACGAGAGATAAAGATGAAAAGCGTTCGCTGGATTTGGGCAATTTGAGGATATTAGTGACTTTAAGAAAAATGGTTTCAGTAGAAGAGTGAAACTGAAAGGCAGATAGTTGTCATTAAAGACTTGAAGAGAAGGTGAAGAAATAGAGACAGCAAATAGATTCCTCTTTTAAGAACTTCAGAGGTGAAAAGGCTGGCATATGGGGACTAATTAGTTATAAGAGGAGATGAGACCTGGAGAAGGATTTTGAGTTGTAGTGAATAGGAGAGAATTTCAACTACAGGGTATTTTTTTTATTGCCAGGGAGCTGGGTGTACACTGCTGATTATTTTTAGTGGTTATGATGTTGGAAGTGGGGGAGGTACATTACTGCCACTTACTGGGTGGTCCAGGCAAGTGCACCCAGTCCCTCACAAAGGAAAAACTGCCATTGGTGTCTTGGTGAGCAAAGAGACTAGACATCTTGAATTTCACTAGATAGAGGGCAAATGTTTGCTTTCCCCAGTTACCAACAAAGCCAAAACTGTTATTCTCACTTACAGCTCTTGAAACTTGCTGTACTCTCCCAAGAAGGTGGGGCTCTGGAGTACAAGAACATAGCATCCCAGGAGAACTTGGTTACATCAAAGGTCACCATGTGACCCAAGCTTGACCAAAGCAATGCTCCTTCTACAAAATTTAGCATTTGGATACTGAGAGACTAAGGTGATTGTTTCTAGGGATGTGAACTCTAGACTGCCTACACTTAAACCCTGGGGGCTGGGACAGCCATTTGGGAAGATGCTTATATGCCACAGATGAGTGGACACAAGAACTAGTTTGCAGGGAGAGGCAAATGGAACAGATCCAACTCAGCTCCTGACTTGCCAGTGCCTACGCCAGGCACTTTGTATCCTTGCCATGGTGCTTGCCATACCCATGTCATGAGCTCCACGAATACCATGAGATCCCCTCCTACCCATGTCAATAGAACTCTTGAGTAAATTTCTGTTTATTGCAAGCAAATACACTTGGCAAAAATATGGATGTAGCATTGGCCAAACGTTTCAAGAAAGGGATTATGGTCACAATAGGAACAGGTTTGGCAAAATAGCTCAATGGGATCCACTGCTTACAGATGACACTGGCTAGGAAGAGTATGGTAAATATGAATTGGTTTTGCTGGTCCTGTGTCTATTCTCCTGTCCTCTGGCAAGAACATCCTGAGATTCCCTTGGGGATGGTCCTTTCTCATTTTGCTGCCATTTGTTTTGGGTAGTGATGATTCCACCCCCTCCATCTCCAGTGACAAACATGCATTTTATCTTCTTGGCCACAGTAATTGATTCAGACATGAACATGTGGCCTGAGCGGATCATGTCAAGTAAATCCTGAGACTTTTTCTGATGTTACTGGGAAAGAGGAACCCTCTTTCTATGACAGATGTTAAACTATGAAGATATGAATCTGATCTTCTAGAAGTTATGCTGCCACCTCTGGAAGAGTGGAAAACAGAGCTGAATGATGGAAGACAAATATTTGATAGCATTTTGAACTTCTAAATCCAGTCATGCCTGAAGCTATCCCTGTCCCTTGGACTCTTCAATTAAGTAACTCAGTAAATTTCATTTTGACTTTTACAGTTTGGACAAGTTTCTATCATTTACGGTGGAAAAAATCTTGACTACAACATTAGCCGTTGACAGACAATGAATTAGATAATTGAGAAGAGATGATAATGCACATCAGATGGCTTTGCAAAGTCAATAGTGCTATCCAAAGAAAGGAAATCATAGAGATTTAACTACATCGTCATTGTTGATTTTAAGTGCTGTTGTAGGACTGCTCTCCATTTGTAAATCTAATACACCTAGAGTTTCATACACCAAGCAGGACAATTCAATGATAGAAATATATTTGAACCACGGAAACTTCTATCTTAAAATAGTATTAAAAAAAGGGAGGGAGAGACAAGGCATTCTGTTTTCCAGGCAAGGCTTAATGAACTTTATCCCCTAAATGCCCATGTCTCTTGTCCTGGAACAACATTAAGAATTATTTCTATTCACCTCTTCATTACAAAAAAAAAAAAAAAAAGGAACACTTCCAGAACCCTGAGTTCCTGACTTCCCACCTATATTCCCATCTGTGTGCTCATTGGTAATCTTTTCTTCCTGTCTTAACAACCATAAAAATATGCATATTATTTAGAAAACAGCTCTTGCTAGGGGAGCCAATATTTTTGGAATCTTCTGCAAATGCCTGTGACCTTGGCCAGTGTGATCATTCTACCTTCATCCCACCGTTTCAGCACTTATAACTGGGGTGGCAGGATATACATTGGTTAGAAAAAAAATTCATTTTCTGCAAGTTTTCTTTGAAAGCATCCTTTGGTGAGAAAAATAAATAGACCTTCCACATGACTGCCCTTATAAATCATGCTGTTTATATAATGAATTAGTGTTTAACTAGAGAATGGTGGTTTTTAATCTTTAAGCTCTCAAACTTTTGACCGATTTAGTTAGTTCATCAGCATAACCAGGTTAAGTCTTCCAGATTACAAATTAGTTTCATTCTTCCTCATCACTGCTATATGTTTTTTGACAAATTACGGAAAGAACACCCAGTAATGGGATCTGTGTCAGTTAGATTCCAAATGAATCAAAACTACGAGGATAACTGCTCAATAGAGGCAGTTAAATGTTCAAATAATGTGACGGTGTTATCATCATTTATGCAGGAGACAGTCTCCACAGGCTTTTCAAAAGGATGTGACTCTGCTTTCAGGAGAGAGGGCCATTGCAGAGATTCTAGTAAACTTTAAAAAGGAAGAACAAAGCACCTAGAGGGACACACGCTTGAGGAATACAGAGGGAAGCAGAAAACAATAATGGCAGCCCGAATGGCTCAGTCACAAAAACAAATCAATTATCCAATTATCATGGTAGTGATGTATATTGGTTAAGGTTTCTGGCTGCAAGCAACAGAAAAACATAACAACACTGTGGCTGTGTTAAGCAAAGGAAAGTTTATTTGAATGATGTTGAGGGGTGGAAGTAGGAAGGAAGTCAATGAATTTATGAGAGGCTAGAGGACCAGTCTTGGAGATATTTCGAAATCAAGATGCTTAGCAGAGCCACAGAATTGAAAGAAGAAGAAAAAGCGACTGTCTTCTAACTCTGGTAGCCGGGTCAGGGTGCTCATTTCATGGCCACCACCAGCATCAGCATTGTCATAGTAACTTCCAATCATCAATCGCTTTAGATTGGAAGTTTCTCTAGATGATGCTTCGTTGATCAGGATTACGTTATAAAAATAATGGGTGGGGAGAGAAAATACAGCCCTCGTAGTTTCTATAGTAGGTAGCATTCACTTAGAATTTTTCTCCCACAGAAATGCTACACATACGGGCAGATTATTTCCTAGTAATTTGCTATAATGGAGAGGCAGTGAATATTGGAAGACAAAACAGAATTCAAAACATGGGTGATTTCAGCAATTTAATAATTCCATCTTCTGATTTTAAACTATAGATGACATTTGTTTTTCCTTTTGAGAACTGGTATTCAGCCCAAAACTTTTAGATTGCTTATCAAAGCATGCTGTTTCTGTTTCTACCTTTTTTTTTTTTTTTTAAAGACAGAGTCTTACTCTGTCGCCAGACCGGGGTGCAGTGGTGCAATCTTGGCTCACCGCAACCTCTGACTCCCTGATTCAAGCAATTCTCCTGCCTCGGCCTCCCAAGTAGCTGGGATTACAGGCATGCACCACTATATCCAGCTAAGTTTTGTATTTTTAGTAGAGATGGGGTTTCACCACATTGGCCAGGATGGTCTCGAGCTCCTGACCTCGTGATCCACCTGCCTCAGCCTCCCAAAGTGCTGGATTATAGGCGTAAGCCACCATGCCCAGACTCTATTCTCACCTTTTATATTTTCTCCAGTTCTGTTCCCACCATCTTTTCTTTTCCTTTAAAATGCTCATGACATGAGCCCCATGTCATGTAACTTTCCTAAAACTTTACTGAGAATATTTGGGTGTCATCAAACCTAACAGATTCTAAAGTCTCTAGTGATAATGACAATATCTACTATGGAGAGACTAGCCTGGGGGGAAGAGGATCTCTCTGAACAAGGATAGCTAAATTGCTGTAGTTTTCAACTGAAGCTGGACATTTGGCTGCAGGAGTAGCATCCTTTGACCAAGGCAGCCCAAAGATGAGTTTCAGGGATGGGACTGATAGAAGACCAAAGTTGTTCCCAGCCCTTTCTATTTTTTCTCTTTATTCCTTTTTCAGGCTTCCAGCGTCTTCAGTTTTCATAGTTTCACTCTCAATCCTAAACAGTACTTCTGTGAAGTACCCATTGGCCCCTTGTTTTCAGCTCCTAAACTCACCTGCAAATAGATGTCAACCCAATTTTGGTCTGACTAGTGCAACAGGTATTTTGGTGAGTACACCAGCCAGGAAGAAATTTGCATCTTAAAGAGTTATTAACCCACATGGGACAATGCCCATGAAATTCTTCTATATTTGTCTACTCAAGGCAAGAACTTTGTCAATACTTTGTACCTACCTCTCCCACCCTCTGCTAATCTAAAGCAACATCACACACACACACGTACGTCAGCACACAGAATCACAATGGCATAGAGAATGGTTTGACCAAGTAAATCCTTTAGGCATTTTTGGATTTCTTTATTGAATCTAACCATCTGTGAGTATTTTTCAATGCCTACTGGGGATGGAGTAGTGAGAAGAACACTCTCTGTCTTCACAGAGTCTATATGTAAGTGAGGAAAATAAACACGAAAACACATTAACATACAATATAATGTCAGATGGTGATAAGTGCTATGGAAAAAAATGAAGCGAGGCAGAGAGACAGAGAGCTATTGGTGTTGCCAGGGAAGGCATCTCAGGCAATGGCATCTGAGCAGAGACCAGTGAAGTCACCAACTGAGCCGTGTAAATACAAAGGGAGCAGCAAGTGTATAAAACTGCTGGTGTAAGTCGGGTTCCTTAGAGGAGGAGCAGGAAGGCCTGGGTGGCTGGAGTGGGGTGAACAAGAGGAAGTATGGCTGAGGACAAAACATAAAAAGTAGCCTCAGGGTCAAAACATGTAGTAACCTATAGGTCACAATAAGGACACACATTAGATATTAAGAATGAGTTTCTTCTAAGTAGGAGATTATGGAGGAGGGGAGTGACATGATATGATTTACATTTATGAATGATCCTTCTCATTGCCGTGTGAAGCCTAGATTTAAGGGGGTTAAGATGAGAAGTAGGAAGGCTAGTCACGGGGGAAGTGAAATATAGGAAGAGAGGATGGTGCTTGGATAAGAATGATTGCAATGGAAGTAACTAAAAGTGGCTGAATTTAGAATATATTTTAAAGTGGGATCTGCTGATGAAGAGACAGAGTAGAAAGCGGGGGTGACCCCAGGTGGCACATGGCGGTGATATTTCCTGAGACAGAGGACACATGGGACTTGAAGAATCAAGGATTACTCTAGATAAATCTGAGATGTCTACCAAGCACCTCAAAAGACATGAAAACAATATTTGAATATGCAAGTTTGAAGTTAACTGATGTTTTAAGTCTGGAAAGCATCAACCTCTAGATGGAATTTGAAGCTGCATGAATGGTATAGTTCAACTTGAATGTTTAATGTCCAATAGTCTGAGAATAAGAATGAAAAGAGAAAAGAAGTCCAAGGCCTTAA
Source organism: Theropithecus gelada (assembly GCF_003255815.1). Lineage (NCBI taxonomy): Eukaryota > Metazoa > Chordata > Mammalia > Primates > Cercopithecidae > Theropithecus > Theropithecus gelada. The sequence continues at coordinate 22,643,956 of NC_037680.1, read as the reverse complement.
CATAGGGGTAACCTAACATTCTGAAGATGAGGAGAAGAGCAGGATCCACCAAAGGGGCACTCACTGACATGACAGTTTCAGTAGGAAGGAATAAGAAGCTGTAAATAGGCCGGGCGCGGTGGCTCAAGCCTGTAATCCCAGCACTTTGGGAGGCCGAGACGGGCGGATCACGAGGTCAGGAGATCGAGACCATCCTGGCTAACATGGTGAAACCCCGTCTCTACTAAAAAATACAAAAAACTAGCCGGGCGCGGTGGCGGGCGCCTGTAGTCCCAGCTACTCGGAAGGCTGAGGCAGGAGAATGGCGTGAACCCGGGAGGCGGAGCTTGCAGTGAGCAGAGATCCGGCCACTGCACTCCAGCCTGGGCGGCAGAGTGAGACTCCGTCTCAAAAAAAAAAAAAAAAAAAAGCTGTAAATAATAACTCTAAAACCACTGCAAGATTTCATGTCCAGCTTCATCTCCTTACTTCTTTTTAACTCCTGGAAGTACGGTGTTCAGTAAAATAGTATCTGGTCTACTAGATAACAGCTCACAGTCCAGTTGGAAGATATTAAAATAGTGAAATTACACTTTGGGATGAAGAGAAGGTAGGACTAATTGAGAATGATGAAGAAAGGGATAGCTTTGTGGCATTGGTAACAGAGTTGTAAGAGTAAAAATGAGTACAAGTTTACTAAGTAGAGGAAGCTACAAAATGATATTCAAGGTGAACAAAACTTTACGTAGTAGGAAAAGATGAATGCTATTTCTTCTACTTGTATTTATATTTATTGCATTCATTATATTACATGCCTTCTGGTTGCCTAATGAGTGCATAAATGAATGTATGAATAGATAAAAAGATAAGAGAAAATTTACAAAAAAATTATTTCCTTTGATATTAAAACAGCTTATTATAAAGAATGTTTTTATTTTTTAAGGCAATATACCCTAATATTTCAATATTTTTTCTTACAGACCACAGTAGTACAAATTAGTCTAATATTTTCTCTCTGGGTTGTAGTCCCAGAAACTGATTTCTATCTAAAGATTGTAATATGAGCACCTGAGTACGAAGGAAATGTATTTTCATTCAGTTTGCTTTCATGTATTTCGAATAATTAACATGACTAAATTTTGTTCAGCTGACTGTTGACGTACATTGTGGATTGGTGATATTTTCTGCTTTTCATTTGCCTATCATCATCTCATGAGAATCACAGAGGGGGACAGCAAAGGAAGGGAAGGGTAATACAATTCAAATATGCACCTTCTCCCATATTTGTATGCTCTTTACATACTTTGAATAGAAAACTGTCCATGAAATTCACATGCTCAATTATATAACTTACTATAATTAATCTGAAGTTAAAACTTATCAATTAGGTTGTCACTTACTTGACTAAGTAGAAACTTTACAGGGGGATTAAAACTACTGTGAAATTATTAATTGCATTTGTTTGAGCGACAAGTCTAAGGAGAAAATCTGATACACAGAATTTATTCAGGTAATTAAAAATACTAAATGATTCATCTTTAAAGCACAACTTTAAAGACTAAAGCTGGAAGTGTCATTCAGTGATTGAGAAGAGTTGAAAGATTGTTTTTGGGTGGGGAAAGTATAGAAATTTTACTCACTCTAGATTAAAGTAAAACCTAGGAAAGAAGACTGCACTTTTCCTAATATCAGCATAGATTTGTTAGAATCCCAGGTGGTACGACTTCAATTTATTTGCATGAATGCATAGTTCAATAAGAAAAGACTCAAATTTAGTTGGAGTAAAACTGCTTAATGATTTCAAATATTACTTTAATATATTAATATAACAGGTTTGAATATCGATAATAGAGTCTCTTTCATTTGGGTCTTAAGGGTGTTCTCAAAGCCACTAACGCTGAGTGTTAGGTACGCACTGAAGTATCTAAGAGGAAAGCACTTTAGGTTAAAAGCACTTTCTCTCTCAGCCTCGGGTTGAAAGCTATTTCAGGATTCTGTTAAAGGCATTCTTTAGTCCTCAGCTTCAGCTTAAAAGTGGCTTTGATGAAAAGTGCTTTGAGGCAGGTAAAGGATTTTTTAATAAACCATATTAAGAGCCAGGGAATCATGTGGTTCTGTGGAAGGGCTGGCTAGTTCCATGGAGGTGTGATGTAACCTCTGCTCAGGAATGTCCATTCCCCATGGGCTGTTCTGAGCACTGTGGTCCGCTAGTTATTCCTTGCAAAGAAATTGAAAAACATTTCCAGGAATGTAATTGGAGAGAAGCAGTTATGAGCCCAAATTAGTAGGCCATGATGCATACATTTCCGAAAACATTTTGTCTCATTTGGGCTTGCAGTCAAATACAGTGTGTGTTTCCCATTTTTCAGTTTCTACTGCGGAAAGTGACATTGCAACAACATTTCTAAAACGCCTTATCCTGTCCTAAAGTTGCCCACCAAATTGAATGAATAGGTATCATGTTGTGAGATGCTGCTTTATATATTGCTCATTTTCCAAGTTTGTTGCATGCTTGAGAGTTTTGTTTCCAGCTACTGGGACCTCTTACGGAGGGAGAGGACATAGAGAGCGAACGGAGTATCTCAGTTGGATCTGCCTACTGAATTGGCAGAACGATGTTCACCACCACGGATGCTTACTTGCAAGAGTTGATATTAGTTGGTAAAAGACAGTCAGGAGAAATTGTGGACTCCTGAGATATGGCAAATGGCACATGTACTCTGGCTAAGTCCCAGGGACTAGGTCTAATTTCTGTTGAGGAAAGAGCCTCAGACACAATAGAAAGAAGCTACATTCTCACTTTGTGAGATTCAACGAGTAAGAGTTGTTGCTTCAGGCCCTAAAAAATTAGGTGCACTATGCAGGCAGGGTGGGGAGAAGAACAGCCTTTTTGTTTCCTTTGGAGACAAAGTGGACTAGAAATTCAGTGGGATCCAGAGGGATGGAGCCCATTCTGGCACATGGAAGGTTTTGCAGGCTTAGGAGCCCTGGCGAGTACCTAGGCAGGGCAGCAGGTAACTCTCAGAAGGTGCTGGCTACACAGCCGAGGTGAGGTGCCTTCTTCAGGCAGCTTGTGGGTAGTAAGGGTATAAAAGAGAAGGAAATGAGAGAGAAGAACACGATGGGGCAAAAGACAGTATTCATCAAATTGTGTAACACATTTCAGGAATTCCCTTGAGTAGCTGAGGAAGCAGAGAAAGGCTGTGTTGTGATTACACAGGAGGGAGCCATGACTTGGGACATTTGTGCCATAAGGTCAGTGTTACCCATTCATACCCACAGCTGCAGGGGCCTTGGTCATTTCAATTACACAGGAAATAACTCAAAGTAGATAACAAGTACCAATTCCATAATATAGCCTTCTAGTGTGTCTTCTAGTGGAGCCAAGTTTTGGGGGTATGGAGCTGATTTTCTTGAGGCAGAATATTTCCTTCCAAGCAGGCTGGAATGTCTAATTTTGAAGGACGGAATCAAAACTTATACATCTTTGTAACCCAGTGCCCAGCCTATGGCTTGCCACATGCTAGGTCCTCAATACGTGTTTGCAAAATAAAAACAAATAACAAATATTAAATGAATAACAAAATTGCCCATAAAGTAGAACACAAACTCCTAAGCCTGGGATTGTGCAAAACACTTGCCACAGACACTTCCTCTCATTGAACTCTTTACATTTCATCTAAGGCACTGTTCCTCAGGCTTTCCTACGATTGTGTACCTCAGATGTCTCACCCATTTTTACACAAGTCCAAGGCTCTAATTCAAGGCTCAGTTTAAAGACTATAAAATGATAAGAGCATTAATCTTTCCCACACTTTTCCATGTGTAATTTCCCCAAATTTGTGACCTAAATACCCCTTAAAGCATTTGACATCTGATATATTACACCATAGTTTTTGTGCATTTATCTTCCTTACTCACTTTCTGGGGACCTTGCTTTATGTAGCTTTGTATCCTCTCAGAATACAGTGGCTCAGAGAATACAAGTCAGTAGGCAATATGAATAACCATCACACCTGTAGCATAAAGAAATGCAAGCATAGCTTTTCACCCTCATCATTGGATAATGCCTGAAAAAGTTATAATCACAGTCTAGGCACATAGAGTGTTCAAAATGCTAACTGTATTTTAATGCAATGTCATAAAAAATCCCATCATATATTATCTGTTTTGCAATTTTCAGAATGTGTTCTCTGCAGTCAGGTGAAGGACCGGTATGCAATACTAAGTACAATTGGGAGTAGAGTATAACCATTAATAGCTATTGTTTGCTACGCTATTTGCTTTTTATAAAACATTACCAGTCCTGAGAAGTATTAGCTGGAGAGTGTGAAGAAAGAAAATTTCATCATCTTGCCCAAATTCACAAAACAAGTAAGTAGCAAGCCAAATCTACTTTAAAATTTGGTAATCTTTATGGTTCTGCAATACTCTGTTTTCCTGAATAAGTAAAATACTTACAGTTCTTTTAAATAGCCCAGGAAGAGTCTTGGTTGCCCTGTCTTTCACTACAACCTATGACTTCCCATCATATACACCCAAGCACAAAAAGGAAAATATTTTTTTCATGTATTTAATTATTTCAAGTGTGCTTTATACACTCAAACATTATATAAAACTAATACAGTTATTGTGCTGTAGTATCTCTTTCTCCCAAGAGTGAACTACATGTTTTCTTAGATGTTCTTTGCGTCTAGGATTCTAGGCTAGTCATAATGGGGGCAAAAGGCTGGGCCAAAAGACTAACCCTTCCCCAGCAGAGTCTTCCTAGACCACTCCTAACATGCAGATAGTATGCCAAGCTGGTTAGCGCAGACTCCCTCTAGTAGATCTCTGATCAATGTCCATGGTCCTGGTCAGCAAATGAAACTGAAGCTCAACATACACATTCAAGGCAGCTTCTCAGAGAGTTGCATCTGGGAGGCCAGAAAGAATCCATACACAGGGCTGTGCACAGTGGCTCACGCCTGTAATCCCAGCACTTTGGGAAGCTGACGTGCGCAGATCACTTGAGGTCAAGAGTTCGAGACCAGCCTGGCCAACATGGTAAAACCCCATCTCTACTAAAAATACAAAAATTAACCAGGCATGGTGGTGGGTGCCTATAGTCCCAGTTATCCAGGAGACTGAGGCAGGAGAATTGCTTGAACCTGGGAGACGGAGGTTGCAGTGAGCCGAGATCGTGCCATTGCACTCCAGCCTGGGCAACAACAATGAAACTCCATCTCAAAACAAAACAACAACAACAACAAACAATCCACACACAGAAACTTCCTCTAGGCTCTGGGTAGTATTCATGCTGTAATAACTGATTGTAGGAACAGATGGCTTTGGGTTATCACAGGGAAGTGCTTTCCACTAAGACTTGATCCCAAAGTCTTTTCTTTTTTTTTTTTTTTTTTTTTTTTTTTTTTGAGATACAGTTTTACTCTTATCACCTAGGCTGAAGTGCAATGGTGCAATCTTGGCTCACTGCAACCTCTGCCTCCCAGGTTCAAGTGATTCTCCTGCCTCAGCCTCCTGAGTAGCTGGGATTATAGCCACCTGCCACCACACTCAGCTAATTTTTGTTTTTTTAGTGGAGATGGGGTTTCACCGTGTTGGCTAGGCTGGTCTCAAACCCCTGACCTCAGGTGATCCACTCGTCTCGGCCTCCCAAAGTGCTGGGATTATTGGTGTGAGCCACCGCGCCCGGCAGAACCCAAAGTCTTTTACTATCATTCCTAGAATTCCTCAAATTCTCATGTCTTGTGTCCCCAAACATTCTCCAGTGGACTATTTACTCTCTACCTTCTGTCCTGGATGAAGTAAGGCTGTGGTGCCAACTTTACCCACTATTCGCCTCCTGCCCAGTCAATACCTTTGAGGCCACAGCTCCCTGGCAAAAGCTTCTGCTTCCCATCCTGTCCTTCATGCTGTAGTAGAGACACCTAGGCAGAGGCCTCGCCTGTGGAAAACTCTAGTCAGCTGCTACACTGTGTAGTCACATTTGGAATATTTATATTCCTATACTGCATAGCCACCTTTGGAATCCTTTCTCCATATCACTGTGGCATCTCAAGTTGAACTTAACCTCACATGTAGATCTTGTTGTCTCTCTTCATGTGTTTAGTAGTATATTTCTAACCAATGCTATTTTTCTTCAAGATTATTCACTCATACTACAAATATATGATCTTTCTGACTAAAGAGACATGCATGCAAGCGTGTACATGAATATAGGAAACTGATGCTAGAGAATCGGAGGTATCTGACATCATTTGGAATTCTGTTTTTAACGACATGAGGATCTAACCTCGCCTTTCTTTCTAAAATGTTTATGATATCTTCTTCAACTGGTAATTATGTGAACAGATTTATAACTAAAGCAGGTTCTCACTTCCTCTTTTGAGATTATTTCTTAAAAGGCATTGAATGAGGTCCAGTCAAATTCTTTATATAATATCAAATGGTCTCCTATGCTAATTACTTTTTTAAGATGCAAACATTGTAACATGCTCATTGTAACGTTGTAAAGACCTCAATGCATTTAAAATGTGAAGTCACAAAAGACGTAAACATCGTATTTCACTGTTCAGGAAATGAATGAATGTATGAGGCGGTACAAATTATGAGGGAGTCCAAGGAAGCAATGGCTTTTCTGAAATTTAGAGTATTTGGAATCTCACCATATTAAGATATCCTCAAGATATCATTTTTATACCATCAGCTTATTTCTCAGCCTCTTGTTATGTGAAAGATTCCTTCACTGTGAGGTTAACCGAGGCCAGGCCTCTTCCAGCTCCATCTTTTCTTTCCTCCGATGAATCTGAGTTCCAAGTTCAAAGGGACATGTTAGGAGTGTTATATTCAAGTTAATGACCTTCGCATACGTTTAACTTGGATGACATCTCTTCTAAAATCTCCCTCCTGTCTCATATGGATACATTTTTAAAAGTCATTACAAAATTGGAGCTGAACAATTGTTGAAAGAGAATGAAATTTCTCTCTTTTGCTCTACATATCTAAAGGAATTATATCTTGTGAAAATGTCAATCTTTGTAGCAGTTTCTTAGATGGCTATCTGCATAAGCTGTCTATCACAACAAAAGCATGATTCAATGGCTGTATGCTTCATGAAGGCAACTTGAGTTCGGCAATTTTAAGATGTGGTCCAGGTATACACATTATAATTTTGGGCAAAATTTGAGCAGTAAATATGTAACACATTTTCTTGTAAACATTGACCAGGATATTTGTGGCTTATTTTGTTTTAAAGTCAGAGCATCCCTCATAATTTGATTTTCTTACATCTCAACATACATATCACTATTCACTAATGTTACTGTCAAATGTACCTGAATCTTTTATTCCACAAATTGTAATTAACATAAGGTAAATATTTGCTATATATATGGGGACATACTAGCTAGGCACGATGATTCAGTTTTTTTAAAATGAATATATGAAATGAGTACATACTATATGGCCTTATATTTTGTCAACAAATCTCACCTTAATGCCTTACTGTAGATTGATCTTTATCAAACTTTATATAGCTTTTAATCAGTTAGCTATATAAAGTTCTTCTAATATTTCCTGACGGAATATCAAAGGTAAAATACTAAGAGACATTTGAAAACAGAAAGGAGCTAGGTCACAATACTGCATAGTGAGGACACCTAACTCTTAGAAAGATATTAAGTTGAAGAAGAGCTGTATTATAAACAGATATTTCTTTTTTATAAACTTCTTTACATTTCCCTTAATTCTTTTCTTTACTGTGCTTTTTTCCTTAAGCTACTATTAAATGGTGAAAGTAAGTTTTCATAAAGCCTGCTTCATATAAGTATTGCTGATTTAAGGAGGGGGAGAAAAGTTTTTTTATTTCTCTTTTGTATTCTTTTTCTCCATGTGACAAGAAAGTATTCAGAACATCTTTTTAAATAATGAAAATAATAATAACTGTTCCTAGGAGAATGAGAAAGCAAAGGAGAGGCTTTGTTTGACTTATCTGTGATAAGGCACTTTGGAGCTTTGGTTTTTATGAGTTGAAGATAGAGATGTACACAACACTCTAACCCTTCTATTATGACAGTTTATACTTCCTACACAGCTTACTTAACTTAAATGCCTAGGAAATAGACACAATTATCACCTTATGGAATGCTACTTAACTTTAAATGTTCCCTGTAGAATAGAAACCCACTTCATCAAAATTTATCTCAGTTTCTCAGGAATTATTTCTCCTCTAGGCTCCTGAATATTCCTGAGCACTTTTAAAATTTAACTCAAGGTTGCTTAGAAGTAACTACAATACAAAAGGAAAGAAAAAATTCCCACACTACTGAAGGCTGTTCACAAGTGTTTCTATGAAAGAGCTGTGTCCTATGCCCATGTACTCTTTAATCATTCACTCTTTCAGCTGTTATCAATTTAAAACCAATGAAACTCCCACACTGAGTCCATTTGAGCAGTCAATTTTAATATCTCGAGGCATCTGTAGTTATTCTGAATTGGCTGCAAAAGCAGAACTAACAAGTTAAGCTCTAACCATAAGTCGACATCAGGCTGGTAAACCATACATCAAACACAGACAGTTAGTCAATACTCCAGTATGAAAAACCAACTAGCATTTTTAAGAAGAGCAATATATTCATAATATGTTTGGCAGTCTGGTTTGCATTTCTTCCATGATGGCTGTGCATTTAACTTTTTAGTCAACAGGGTGGTTCTCAAGCTGGCAAAAAAAGCAAATTTGAGGGAAAACTGGTCAGTCTTCCGATCTGTGGGTAATATTTTTTAATGAGAATAAAAGGGATGGGGGAATGAGCCTTTTGTGAATAAGAATCTAGAAAGTGTCTTAAATGGCTGCGTTTTATAAGAAAACTCTTTCCACCATATGTTCTGGATCTTTGAGCACAGTGCCTACTTCAAATATTATGGCATTGTCAGGCCATGTGTCTCAATTTTGTGTTTGAAAAATCTGGTTGCTAGAAATGCCTCTTTCCCTCCCAGAAATGACTCTGTGACAGGGTTGTTGCCTCCCATTGAGAGAAGAAGACAATGAAGAAGGAGTATTCAAACAAGATCAAGGCAGTCATCACTTCAATCAAATTGTTTCCAAATTTTGGGGGGTGGGAGCTCTGGGTGAAGGGGAATGAAGGGTGTTTATGACATATAGCTGCCTATTCCCAGAACTCTTTTATGGACTTTTATTTTATCTTCAAAAAGAAAAGACATATTAAAAGGAAATATCTAAGGAGGAGCAATGCTACATAAAGTTTATGTTTTCAGATCTGTTGCCCCAGAAAAGGCTTTGATGAAACACACTTACAACAATATAGTCAATTTCAAAGAAAAATTGGGAGATATACCTCTCCCTGTTGCAATTTCACTAATACTGACAGACCACCAATTATGACGATCCAAATTCTGATATGGCCTCTTGTCTCCCTCCCACAGAAAAGAATAGAAAATGCAGGAATAGCACTTTTACAACATGGAGTTAGTTTTCCTGATGACTCAGTTTTACAGAGACCACGTTAATTTTTGTTATCACTAATCAGGTGGCATAACAAGTCCAAAGGGAGATGCTTTTAATATTGGACAAAATTTGGGCCCCTGAAATCAAATAATGCAAGTTTTTTTTTTGAATCTTGGAAATTTATGAAATGTTGTTGATTTATAATAGACATGAATTTGGAGAAAAAAGATTTGTAGGCCAAACTGTCAGTGATGCTAAAGGAAATAAAAGAGCACTCTCTTAATCTTAGGATATGTCAAAATGAATTGTGGATATTAATATTTCCTTTGCTCGTAGCAGTCTAACACATCTGCTGAATGGGGTCCCTAATGAGGGTATTCGCGTTGTGAGAGCTCTGACATGTACTATCTTTAGAGACACCCTCAACGTACACACCATGTGAACTCTTAAATCCCATTCATATCTTAAGTGAGGAAGAAGTGAGACCTCTTTTCTTGAATACCATGGAAAGTTCAACTTGTCTCACTATATAAGAAGCATGCATTCATGCATTTGCTCAAATAATCAGTCTCCAGGTCAGGATGAAACTCTGCTTTCTTCTCCCTCAATTATCCACCTCGCCACACAATGAAATCACCATGTAGTACTTAGTGTGAGCAGTAGAATTATACAAATGACAGAGGCGACAACAGCATCAGGCACTGACTTTGGATACTGCTCGTAGGTCTATGGAGGCCCTGAAAAGCTAACAAGAACCAAGTTGAAGAATCTTCCACTGCTTGTGAAGCTGGCTTTAGGAGTCAGGAGGGAACTATGCCATACGAGAACACCTGCTGGAGAACAGCAGGGTATCAATAATAAATGCTAACCTTTAAAAGGGGGATTCTTTTGAATACTGACAAGGGCCCTGCATCTTTTTCTTCTCATCAGGTGGTTTCACAGAGGAAAGATTTAGGATGTGATTAGAGGATTGAAACAGTCATGGGCCATCTCTCCAGAGGGCAGCAGACTTCTGACACAAGGAGGAAATACCACCTTAGCCTGACTTTTGGTGGTCTCCAACTAGTTGAGGATATGCTTTCGAGAGCACATCAACTTTGGTGCAATGCTGGGGTGCAAAGGGAGGTTTTGTATCTGTTTTACAATTTAGACACACACACAAGATTTGAGTTAGAGCACGGAGTATGCTTAAAACATGGCATAGAGTCATAAGATGAAACAAAGCCTGCCTCCACTTGTTACTGCTTCCTTTTTGGTGTGTATGATCTACTTCTTCCTGTTTTATGGAAACTTGTCAGTCCTCAAACTGGAAGGTTCAAATACATATTTCAAACTGGCACCAGATTCATGTAACCCTATAGGGCATGCCAGAATTCTGGGCAATCTTTTAAGGATACATAGTCCACAGAATGAATAAAACCAGCATCTGCTGCCAGGGCAAAATTTAGTATGGGTTTTAGGGGTCATTGGCTGAAAACAAAATGCCATTACGCTGGCTTTGAGTCAATTGGGTTTTATTCATTTTATACTCCCAGCATTACGCATAAATATTACTAGGCATTGGGTCCGTTTCATGGCTAAAGCCTGGTATTATCTGGCATTTTCCTTTACTTGATAAAAGGGAAACATCTCGAGGACTTGACCTAATGTGAAAGAAATGTAATTTAAAGGAAGAAAAAGGAGAATTATTATCATTGTTGTTTGCTAATACATAAAGTATAGTGAGTTACATACCAGAAATTTACTGGTAAAACCATTTTGTAGATTTAAAAAATCAACTGTATGTAAGTCACCATCTCAAATATTATATTCTCACTAACATCTGTATAAAAAGATCTGTCCCCATAAGAACATAAATTCTTCAACCACAGGGAAACCAATTTATCATTCTGGCTCATTCTTTTTCCCCTTACCTAATTTGCTCCCATTTCTGGACCTCATTTTCTCTAGTTTGCTCCAAAGCTATTCTGCTTTTAATATCTCACAAGACCTGGATTGTTTCCTACGTGCATAACAGGCTTTTAAAATACATGGGTTTAACCTGCTACCCAGGTGCACCCTTTTTGCAACATTTCTCCATCTCTCATGGTGACCTGCATCTTATTATTGAACAAAAGCTAACTATGTGGTACTGTATTACCAACACATTTGCTCCCAAGAGCCTTTAAATAACAGAAACTGCCTGAGAACTATAAATGCAAAGGAACCAGGAAGCTTGTAGGCCAAGATAAAGAAGATTAAGGTTGGCTATTAATTTTGGCTAATATTAAATCATGACACAGCTCACATGTAAAGATCACAGTTCAATTTTGAGCCATAAAGAAGATTTTTTAAAAAGAAGATTTATAAGATATTTTTAAGCACATTAGTGCATATTGTGGAAGTTGTGAGAGTATTTCAGGCCCAAGCAATGATAGACCCATGCCCTAGTATATAAATTCAAGTATAATTATTCTCAGACGAACACTGATAAAGTGGCAAAGTTGGAGCATGTCTCTACCCAAAGCTATATTACAGTGTTGCTCATATACATTTTGCTTAAATTAACAGTGTGACAATTATGTTACTCTGTCATATATCCGTTCTAACAAATTACTTAAAAAACACTTTTCTCTTAACTCAATGATTTTGCTATTCATAAACATGACTGTTAAGTCCAGGGCTGATAGCTTGTATTTGCAATTTGAATGGCAAATCTTTTTTTCTCAACATAATTGACATATTTTTAAAAGAACTATAATTTTTCAAAGACATTGTTTTCTTTTATGGCAGACACCTTAAACAATCAGTTATGTCTGTGTGAGTAATTACTTAAATGCCCCAGCAGTTGCATGGCACTATGTAAGTAAGTGTAGTTAGCAAAGAAAAATGAACTCATGCCCATTTATGTCTAAAGAGCATCATGATTAAAATTACCAAAAAGAGAAATATAAGCCAAGCCCAAGTTATCAGTGTACGTTTCTTGAAGTAAGTGAATTACTGCTGCCTTTCCTAGATGCTTGCCTCGAATGATTTATCAAGCTTTAAACAAATACTTAACAGAATGGTTTCCTAGGGCCGTCTTGGTCATAGTTTACTCTGTGCACCTTAATAAGGAAGAGGAAAAAGGAGAAAGAAAAGAAAGATAAAAATAAGAAAGGCAAGATGAAATTAAGGAAAGAAGAAAGGAAGAAACAAGAAAGGAAGAAACAAAAAAGGAAGGGAGAAAACAGTTGTGGGATGGCCAAGAAAAGCTGAGCACCATTTTCCCATTTATCGTTTCATTTAAACTTTCAGTGTAAATTTTGTAAAGAAGAAAGCCAATAACCAGATATTAAGTTAATAGCTGGTAAATCACAGAATCCAGCTTCAAGCCTGGCTTGGTCAAATTCCAAAGCTCCTATACTTTCAAATAATCTGAGATATTTTCTCCTCATTTTTCTTAATTGTAAAATGGAGTTGAAAAATTGACTATCAACAATAAGATTGATTCCGTTTACCAAGAGAATATAAAGCATTCTGTATCCTTTGAAAATATGTGGTATTTGAGGTATGGGATAAGGGTGGGATGCACTGGCAGACCACCCTAAGGCAAAACCATGTCATTGTCCAGGTCTACCCATGAATGCAGAACTCTAGCCAGTCTCTATAGAGACTCATTCTTTAATAAGAGTGGACAACCATTGCCCATCAGATATTTGGGCAAAGTCACTAATTTGATGTAAATAGAATGAATCAAATAAAGGAAAGAAAAGGACCTTGGATGAAATCGATCATTTAAAGACCAGAAGAGAATAATTTAAAATAAAAAATAAATACAAAACTCCAAACCAAAAACAAATTCTAATCTATGTCCTCAGATAGCTTTTAAAAAATATCTACTTTTCCTACTTATTTAATTATCAAATATTTATTGAGTTATATGTGCCATCCTCACTATTGTATAGGAGTAGAATGGTCAACACAGTTTTTGCTTTCATGGTATGTGAGAAATGAGATGTGCAAAAAAAGAAGAATGGGAAACAAATCTAGAACATTGAAAACATTAAAATAATGTAATTATTTTAAGTAATTATATAATTATGTAAATAATGTAAATTAAAATAATGTAAATATTGGGGAACAAAACTGAGAATTCTTTCAAAATTTGAGAAAAGATAACACTGAATAAAACCATCAATTCAGATGATCTAATGATCACATAAAAAATATCTCAGAATAGGAAACAGAGAAAACAGGTGGGAGGAATGTATCAATGTAATAACAAAAATTAAAAAAAAATCCACCACTGAAAAAAGAATCATAATTCTTAAAATTAAGGGCCAAGCAGAATAAAATTTAAAAATGCTGTCCACTATATACATTATCTGGATTCCAGAATCTCAAAATAAAGACCAAAACCCCCCAAAGATTTTGAGAGAGAGAAATTTGAAGTAACAATGATACAAGTGAAACAATTTTAAGAGGGGACTCTGCAACTCAGTGTTGGACACTGGAATTTTATACCCAACTAAGCTACTGATTGAGTGTGTAGGCATACTGAAGGTATTTTTTAGACAGTTGAGGACTCCAAATGGGTTGAGGACTCCAACTTCTAAATGGGTTCACAGAAACTGTTACAGAGTAATAGAAGGGAAGGCAAGGGATCCAGAAGACAGTGGATCCAACACAGGGGAGCAATGGAAGGAAATCACAGGGCAATCAGCTGGAGAGCAACCAGTGCAAATTAGAGAAAGAGGCTGAAAGGACTTTAGAAGAAGATATTCAGGGAAAAAAGCAAGCAGTGGCAGACTAGAATACACAGACAGTTTGAGACAATAAAAGCACATAATGACATAAAGGCCCAAAAAGCAAAAAAAAAAAAAAAAAAAAAAAAAAAGAAACACTGGGTAGGGGAAGAAATCTGTGCAGGAAATTCAAAATGGAAAAATGAATCAAACTAAAAGCATGATTATAAACAAATGATAGAGCATAAGGTTTGAAAGCAAGAACAGTATAACTGGAGTGGCCCATAATTCACAGCATGCAACCCATGGATATGTTCATCCAATCTGGCATATAACTTGGCCAAAGATTTGATAGTACTTACATGACTAAAATAAAGCTGATTATTGTTTTATTTTCACCATTTAGTTCAAAAATATGAAAAAAACCATGGAGGTAACGTGAAACAGCATAAAACTGTTACTATATCCCTCGAATGTAAAAGATAGGAGAGTTTTTTTCCACAATAATCAGGGGCCTTACCCCTTGAGGGTCATAGGAGTCATGATATTATAAGTACAGGAAAGGAAGTCTATGTGGTGCTGCAGTAAACAACCTTATGCAAGCATAATAGTATGAATGTTGATTAATTGATTGATTTTTTTTTTTTTGAGACGGAGTCTCACTCTGTCACCCAGGCTGGAGTGCAGTGGCGCAATCTTGGCTCACTGCAAGCTCCGCCTCCCGGGTTCACGCCATTCTCCTGCCTCAGCCTCCCGAGCAGCTGGGACTACAGGCGCCCGCCGCCTCGCCCGGCTAATTTTTTGTGTTTTTAGTAGAGACAGGGTTTCACCATGTTATCCAGGATGGTCTTGCTCTCCTGACCTCGTGATCTGCCTGCCTCTGCCTCCCAAAGTGCTGGGATTACAGGCGTGAGCCACCGCGCCCGAACAATTGATTTTTAAGAAAGGAAGCCTCACTCTGTCACCCAGGCTGGAGTGCAGTGGTGTGATCATAGCTCACTGTAGCCTTGACCTCTTGGGCTCAAGCAATCCTTCCTCCTCAGTCTCCTGTGCAGCTGGGACTGTAGACATACATCACCATCCCTGGCTAACTTTTTTCACTTTTTGTAAAGAGACAGGGTCTCGTTATCTTGCCCAGGCTCATCTCGAACCCTGACCTCAGGCAGTCCTCTTTTGGCCTCTCAAAATGTTTGGACTACAGGCATGAGCCATCCATGCTCGGCCATTTTATTTTTTTATTTTTAGCTTTTAAAATTTCACTATAAATAAGCCATACTTATAAAACCAAGTAAAATAAAATAAGTTTGTATGACTTAGAAGTAGAAGAGAAGAGGCAGAGGAGATGAGAGGAGAAGTTGGTTCTAAATTCTTCATCTTACCAATGGAGGCTTAGCGCTCAATTTTCTAGGGTTAACGAAACGTAAGTAGAGATGTAGGCATCTTGCAAGTTGTGGAGAAAGCTAATGGAGACTGTAGGATGAGCTGTATTTGACCATAAGTATCCGGCGAGGAGAACAACCAAGTAGGGCCGGTCGCAGTGGCTCATGCCTATAATGGTAGGGCTTTGGGAGGCCAAAGTGGGCGGATTGCCTGAGGTCAGAAGTTCGAGACCAGGCTGGGCAACACGGTGAAACCCTGTCTCTACTAAAATACAAAAAGTTAGCCGGGTGTGGCGGAGTGCATCTGTAGTCCCAGCTACTCAGGAAGCTGAGGCAGGAGAATTGCTTGTACCTGCAAGGCAGGGGTTGCAGGGAGCTGAGACTATGCCACAGCACTCCAGCCTGGGTGACAGAGTGAGAATCCATCTCCAAAAAAACAAAAACAAAAACAAAAACAAAAAACAAGACGAGGCTTGGTGTAGTTGAGTAACATTCACGCCTATTGCAGCAGAAACCTAAAGTACTGTCTGAGACTGATAAAGTAAGATATTACAACACTGAAGATAAGAAGGACATTGACAAAAAACAGACCAACTTTCACCCTAAATAACAAGGATGTAGGTATGGACCCAATCACCAGAACTATAAATAGAAACTGTTCAAAGTGGTACCCCTTAGGGATCAAAACTAAGATGAGGCCGGAAAGCACTTCTCCTTATCATAAATCCCTGAGGTGTGCTATTTATTCTTCAAGCAGATTTTATAACATACTGATTCAAAAACAAGTAGTATGATACCAATTTCAGTTTCTACTAATGTCATCCAGTATGGCTTTGTCCTTATTAGGATGAATGAAACTACTTTCTAAACACTAAACATTTCTAAATTCTCTCTGATGCTATTATTTTGACATAAGGGCATACTAATTGCTCCTGAAAAGCCAAACAATTGTTATCTTCTCTAAAAACTGTATTACCTAATCTTGGATGTCAATACTGTTATTTGAAAGATTACATAAGGCAGTTTGGCTAAAACTAAAGAACTGTTACTTCAGTTCCAAAAGCAGGACAAGGAGATTTACAAACACACCTACCACCTCAAAATGGACCCTTTTGCCTATAATTTATGTATTAAATGGATTCAAGTTTTGTTCCCAATGAGATGTTCAATGTTAGTAAACTCATATATTTAAAAAGGGCTCACCATTCATTGACAAACTTGAATGCCCTTGGAGAACTTTTCCAAAGCTACCAATGCAATGGTACAGTGTTTGCTAACCCACCTGAGATATTAAGATTTCTTTTCATTGAGCAATCACTCAGAATTTTTTTCTGGCCTACTTTTTTTGACATCATAATATGTTCTTCTCTTTAGTCATATTAAAGAAATTAGAAAACACAGGGCCAGGTGCGGTTGCTCATGCCTATAATTCCAGCACTTTTGGAGGCCAAGGCAGGCAGATCATTTGAGGTCATGAGTTCAAGACCAGCCTGGCCAACGTGGCAAAACCCCATCTCTATTAAAAAAAAATTAAAAAAAAAATAGTGGGGCATGGTGGTGCACACCTGTGATCCCAGCTACTCAGAAGCTGAAGCACGAGAATCACTAGAACCTGGGATGTAGAGGTTGCAGTGAGCCAAGCTCACGCCACTACACTCCAGCCTGGGCAACAGAGTGAGACTCTGTCTCAAATAATAATAATAATAATAATAATAATAATAATAATAATAAAGTAGAAAATACAGCACCATCAAGTGACTGCTTCCAAGTCTAAGTTCTATCTAATGAAACCACATATTGGTCACAACTCCGTGAGTCCAAAGAACAAGTTTTGAAGAAAGGGCTTGTGATTGAATTTAGATTGTATGATATTGGGGTAATTCTCTTTTCACATTAAGTGCTTTGTGGACGTGACTCTGATGGGCGTTATAGGGTCAATAAAATATTAGCCCTTCCTGCCCCCATCGTTGGGGCAGGTTGAATTCAAAATAAAGGCTGGTTGAATTCAAAGCCCAGCCTCCTCAACCTACTGGTGAATGACATGAAAGAGTTAACACTTTGAAAATTGACATGGCCCTGCAGAATCCCTCCCAGATTTCGGGAAGCACAATTGTAAAGCCCAAACTGCCAAGCACAGCTTTCTTAAACCTTAGTAATGGAGGCCTTTTGTGCAGATCTGGAAGATTAGATAGTTTATAAGTATGATATAGATTCTGTGGCCAAATGAGCTGCAGAACAATTCTAAAGCCATTATTCCTCTTTCTAAATAATTCTTCCCTTTGAAAGAGTTAAGTCATTTTGCTTGGAAAAATTAACCATTTAACCATTAATCATTAATTTTATGTAATTTTTCTTAACTGATTAAAAATACTGATTTTATTGTTTTTCTAAGTCTTTGCCTTAAGTGTAAGAAAAAAAATGGATTAAAGTACTAAGTGTGACTAGCCAGATATTTTTAAAAATTGGTTTAATGCCTTTTACTGAGTTGGGGAAAAAAAAAAAAAAAAACTTAGTAAAAGCCTTAGAAAAGTTCATAGCTAAAACTGAAACAAGCCCAAGAAGTGACTATATTTGCATAACTTGATCTGTACTTGGAAAAAAATTCCACTGAAGACAACAGTGGAAGCTTATCAAATCAGAATTTTACATAGATTTTCCATAGCCCTACTAAAGAATACTGACTCATTGGTCAGTTATGGTGAAAATTTAATGGAGCACTAAGAAATGCATGAATCAGAGTGTGTTTAGCGGTTCCATTGCTTCAGTATGAAAACTACATTAGGCATCCAGCTTCCCTAACGTTTTCTGAGACCAATTCTAGAGCACTGTAGTAATTAATTCTTCAGCATTTCATGTGGAGCCAGACCCTGCCACTGAATTAAAACCCCTTTTATTTTGCCCCGGTCATGAAAATCTCAGACATTATGTAAAATTAGGATTATTGGCTGCTTAGCTGGTTTTATATTTTTCAAGATGGCAGTTAACCTGCAACTGAATCTTTTCTAAGAAAACGATCTTCTATAGGATGAATTCTAAGGCAGAACTGAAGGTACCAGTAATACTACTTAGTGAAGTTGAATCTGTAGAGGGTTAATTACTGTCTACAACTCAGAAAAGTATTATACATCAGAGAGTAAAAGTCTGAGGCAAGTCTGATTTAAAGCAGGGTCCTAGTTTTACTCCTAAATCCTAAGAATTTCATATTCTATTAGTAATGTGTATGCTTTTGCTTCATGAAATTTCACCTTCTACAATTGGTTCAAAGTGCCAGCTAATTTTTCAGATATATTCCCTGTTTCAAAACAGACTGAAACTGATAGATTGCACAGTTATAAATTATTTAAATGCTTATCTTTTGAAGTAATGCTGAAAAAATTAAGATCTGCTTTGCCCTCTTCATGAGAAATGATTGCTCATTAAATCGCCTCTCGATTTCTATAAAGATTAGCCAGCCTTTCAGGTTTCTTCTCAGCGTTACGCATTTCTTTTCACCCAATTTCAAATTCTTTCTTATACTACATTTTCGAAAAGTACACATAAGCTAGAAAATTTGAAAAATACAGAGAATAACGAACTTCATGCATATGTTTTCTTGTTTTAAAAAAATTTATTTAGCCTTTATATTCTATAAGGTAATTTCCAGTTATAGAAATATACTAATCACTGGTTCTATCTATCCATCCATCCTTTCATCTGACACACTAACAGTGATAACAATAATGAATAATAATCATATTAATAAGCAGAGGGCATTCATAAAATATTTACTTTTGTTCCAGAAACTCTGTTGAAAGCTTTACATAGGCTATGTCATTTATTCCTCTCAATGATGTATATAAATATCCCCATTTGACAAATGAGAAACCTGAGGCACAGAGGAGATCATAACTTGATCAATGTCAAAATGAGTGACTGGCAATCCAATTAGTTTAATGCCAGAGACCATGATTTTCTACTCTGGTGGCAATCATGTATTCTTACAATCATCTATTCTACCCTTTACATACATTTGTAAAACTACCTAGTTATTTCAATTTGGATTGAGTTTTTGGACTGCCAGCTCTCAATATCCATACATCTTCATGACACTAGTTTGTCTTAGACATTCTTCCTAGCACTAACTTCAGACTATGACTAGGGTGTCAGATAACCTTTTAACCAAATCAGGACATTTCTGATAGTGAAAAGGGCTGGGTTGGTAAGTGTGCTGGTTCATACTTACTAAGTCCCAGGTGTGAACTGGAACCACCCAGGCACAGGAGTACATGGAATCATTCTGACAGGCCACTAGGATATCCTTTCTCTGTTACTAGTGCAGAACATAGATCCTCTGAGGGCAAAACCAGGTATATAGTTCAATGGCCCCATGATACCTCCTTTATTTTTCTCAGGATATGTTTTCTGGACAATTATTTTTCTTCTTTGTTATAGAGTAGAAAATTTAATAAGCAACCTAAGAAGAATAAAATATTCTAATATTCCTTTAGAGCTGATTAGCTATGAACACAGAGGCACATTCATTTATCACAGTTATAGTACAAGTATAAAATGACCTGTACCTTTAATAAGTCCTTTTTCTTGCAGAGTTTTCAGGGAAGGTCTTCGGGTAATAAACTTCTTTAATCTGCTTTTAACTCGATTTTTGTCGCTTGTATCGGAAGCACTATGATGCAGTCTGAACACTGAAGATTTAAAAAAAATCAGAGGCTTTCAGTAAATTTCTCCTTTATGATTATTACTTTATGCAAATCTGACTAGAAAACAGTAGTTATGAAACAACTACCTGAATTAATAGCTCGGGCTCTTCTGTCTAGAACAAGCCATGTGAGTAAAATTTGCCCACATGAAAGTATTAGTCCTGTTACAGCATGAATGTACAATGAGAATGGGATTAGTTCCATATATTCAGAATTTATTTTCACTTTCATTTCCTTATATTTAATGTAACCTTTACATGGATAATTCCATGTGTTTATACACAAAATTATGGTCAGAGTAAGGGAAAAATTCATCTAAGCTACAGGAGACAACTCTTTAGCATTGCCGATTTCAATTAAACAGGATTATATACTATCCTTAGCTTATGCAGGCATTTCTGAAGGTCCTGCTTGCTTGAATAACTTTGTCAATCTCCTTTTCTATATTAACCTGAAGTGATTTATTTTTCTGAAGCAGATATTTCTTACTCTCCTTATTGATATATAATTACTACCAGTTCTAGGTGAAATTCAGAAACATAATTTGCCTCAAACTTTTTCCATGTCTTCATTAGTCCCCTCTCCTCTGCTTCCTATTCTCAGATTTATCTTCAAAGTCAGGTGTGTAAAATTCATTCCTGAACAAATATTTGCTGAATGTCTAATAATCAGGCTCCATGCTAAAGGCTGTGAATTCAGGGATGAACATCATACATAAGGTCTGGGTTTTCATTAAGCACGGTCTAAACACATTAAAGATGTCTTCTTCCTCTTCTTCTCCTTATTTTTAGACAGATTCTTGCTCTGTCACCCAAGCTAGAGAGTAGTGGAGTGATCACAGCTCACTGCAGCCTCAGCCTCTCAGGCTTATATGATCCTCCCACCCCAACCTCCCAAGTAGCTGGGACTACTGGCTACACCTGACTAATTTTTTTGGTTTTATTTATTTATTTATTTATTTATTTATTTATTTATTTATCCTGGTAGAAATGGGATCTCACTTTGTTGCTCAGGCTGGTCTCGAACTCCTGGGCTAAAGTGAGCTGCTCACTTCAGCCTCCCAAAATGCCAGGATTACAGGTGTGAGCCACTGCACGTGGCCCAAGGTGTCTTATTATTAGTTACAGATAGTAATTTGTTGTGCCTGTAGATAAGATACATATCTTAACTGAACGCTCCACTGCCTTCATTCAACTGTTGACATAATGTGAGGGTTTGGGGTACTTTATTAAGTATTCTTTTTAATAAATGTAGACATGCTTTTGAAAATCTATCTGGTCCAGGGAGAGAGAAACCTCCCTATAACTGGCAAAGTAAGGCAATTTTTGCATCCTCCTTTCCCTGCCTTTGACTACAAAGCAGGCTCAAACTTGAGTTAGTAAAATGGGGAATTAAGGTGAAGTTCAAGACTGAGAATGACAGAAAAAGAAAAATATCGTGCTCATCTCCTAGCTGGGAGAAGGGTGGAATTTTATTTTTCAATCAAAGTTTGGATCATCACATGAGATTAGGTGCTGTAAATTACTAAACTGAGACAATGCTTGCCACTTGAAAATCTGTAATACTTTATATTACTTTAAAGTATTGCTTCCCAAATTTTGTACTATTGACATATGAGGGTAGACAATTCTTTGTTGTAGAGGCCTGTCCTTTGTGTAGGATATGGAACAGCATCCATGGTGTCTACCCACAATATGCCAGCAGCATGCCCTCCTTAATTATGACAATAAAAAAAATGTCTCCAGACATTGCCATAGGTCCATGAGGGTGGAAGTTGGGGTACAGAATTACTTCCTGTTGATGATCATTCCCTTAAACTGATTGGAAAAGTTATAGGGTCGTCTGAAGTTCTCATTTATCAGTGGAAGGTCTATCCATACACTGAGAAAATGTAAAAGAACTCTGAAAAAAAATCTATGTATCTATAGCATATCTACCATCTATGTATTTGTCATGAGCTATCTATTTTTTAAATGAATTGGTAATAAAAGGTGGACAGCTTCCCAGCTATTGGGCTCTTAAGAATGGACACAGGAGGAGGAACACCACACACCAGGGCCTCTCTGGGGTTGGGGGGAAGGGGAGGGAGAGCATTAGGACAAATACTTAATGCATATGGGACTTAAAACCTACATAACGGGTTGATAGTTGCAGCAAACCACCATGGCACATGTATACCTATGTAACAAACCTGCACACTCTGCACATGTATCCTGGAACTTAAAATTTTTTAAAAAAATTAAAGTAAATTTTTAAAAGTGGGTTCTATAGGTGTGAGAGTAACAGATGCCCTCAGCTCTCAGGGTAATTTAGGGAGGACCAAAATAGCCCGAGTCCTTGGGGCAGTTGTACTGTATATTCTTTGGCTATAAGCAGTTTCCACCGGTGTGTTATGCAAGTATGATTGTCTCTGTGTAGTTCAATAGTTTGAAAAGTACCGCTTTAGATTTGTGCTGTCCAAAGTATTAGCCACTAGTCAGCTGGGGCTATTGAACACGTGACATGCAGCTTGAGCCGTTGGTTGAAATGATAATTTTTACATGTTTTCAGCTAAATAAAATATCTTGCTATTATTTAAATAATTTCTTTTTACTTCTTAAAATGTGGCTACTAGAAGATTTTACATTACACACGTTTCATGTTGGACAGTGCTGGAAGATAAAAAATAAACACAAATTGACCAACTTCTGTATACATGGCAGTGCTGGGTTTAATTGTTGTAGATAAAATGTATATGGCCTGTGAAATTATTTATTTTTTACTTATTTTAATTTAATTTAATTAATTAATTAATTTATTTTGAGATGGAGTCTCACTCTGTCCCCTAGGCTGGAGTACAGTGGCCGGATCTCAGCTCACTGCAAGCTCCGCCTCTCGGGTTCAAGCCATTCTCCTGCCTCAGCCTCCCGAGTAGCTGGGACTACAGGCGCCCGCCACCTCGCCCGGCTAGTTTTTTGTACTTTTTAGTAGAGACGGGGTTTCATCGTGTTAGCCAGGATGGTCTCGATCTCCTGACCTCGTGATCCGCCCGTCTTGGCCTCCCAAAGTGCTCGGATTACAGGCTTGAGCCACCGCGGCCGGCCTTATTTTTATTTTTATTATTTATTTACTTTTGAGACAATCGTTTCCCTCTGTCACCTAGGCTGGATTGCAATTGCACGATCTTAGCTCACTGCAACCTCCGCTTCCCAGATTGAAGTGATTCTCATGCCTCAGTCTCCCTAGTAGCTGGGATTACAGGCATGAGCCACTATGCTTGGCTACTTTTTAGTTTAGTTTAGTTTTTTTTTTTTTGAGACGGAGTCTCGCCCTGTTGCCCAGACTGGAGTGCAGTGGTGTGATCTCAGCTCACTGCAACCTTCGCCTCCCGGGTTTAAGCAATTCTCATGCCTCAGCCTCCTGAGTAGTTGGGACTACAGGTGAGTACCACCATGCCCAGCTAATTTTTGTATTTTTAGTAGAAATGGGGTTTCACTATGTTAGCCAGGCTGCTCTCGAACTCCTGACCTCAAGTGATCCACCCCACTCTCAGCTTCCCAAAGTGCTGGAATTACAAGTGTGAGCTACCGCGCCTGGCCTAAGTTTTGTATTTTTAATAGATGTGGGGTTTCACCATGTTGGCCAGGATGGTCTTGAACTCCTGGTCTCAAGTGATCCTCCTGCCTCATCCTTCCAAAGTGCTAGAATTACAGGTGTGAGCCGCCACGGCCACCTGACTGGCCTGTGTAATTATAATGCAGCACAGTAAGAAGTCAAATGGAAATGTACATGTACGAGACTAGAGGATCTAAGAGGAGGGATCGACCTCAGGTCATTTTGGAGAAATAACAAGTTGTCCTGAAAACCCAAGTAAACAAAAATTGCTTTTACAAGACCATGAATATCAGCCATTAACGAATTCAAAATCGTATAGTTGGAAGAGTCATTATGAGCATCTTAACAAAGTGTGTTTGTGTGCTATCCTATCAACTTTCCTTCTAGGTCTAGTCATTGCAGTGACCACCAGTCATGTATGATCTGCTTCAACTGACAGCTGTAGTCAAAGTCCCACAGGTCTGGGTTCTAGTGTTGGAGGCTGAAGAAACACTTAACATCCTTCAGAATAACTCTGGACCTTTCAAGTCCATCTTTGGAATGACACAGAATAATCAATCTAAGTTTTCACAGGTTACGAAAGTAGTATTTTCTATTTCTGGTCTCACCTCAAAAACCTTGCATTTCCCATGACAGAATGCCAAGAAATGCAGGGCCAAGCAAGTTTTTTTTTTTTTTTTTTTCTTCCATTTGGAACTAGTAAAAATGATGCCATTAGAAAGTATTTTGCAAATTAAAATATACACACACGATGTATAAATGCTAGATTATGAAAATAATTATGGTGTGAGTTATATCTTTTTGAAACTCCCCTAGGTATTCTGGTGATAGTATTCTTAATTAGAGAGATATATATGTATATTATATTGTCTTCAATACCACCATCTGGCTCCACATGTGAGAAGTGTGTGTAAGGTGCATTGGTTTTTCAAAGAAAATGAAAATATGTTTTTAACTGCTTTATCTTGTTTCCTTCTCATACATACTGAGAAACTAGCAGAGTCTTGGATATGATTAGACAGTTTTTAACGTAGCCAAACTCTCCAAAGTTGCCTCTAATGGTTACTTTCCTGGAGACAGACTAGAGCATCAGCTTCCATTTCCTGATGCCATAAATAATTGTCCTCAGATGACAAGTCAAATTACAAGGCCTGTGCCATCATTCATTCCACTCATTTTGTGCTAAGAAGAGTTATGCAGAAGTTGAAGTCAATAGATGACTATAATATATAGCATACTTTTTATTAACCAAATAACTTGAAAGCACTATAAATACAAAATAAAAATGGTAAGAAGTGCATGGCTATAAAGCAAGGTCCATCACTGGGACCCTGCAAACAGCAGTAAAAGTCTTTGAATATTGTGGTTTACAAGTCTGATTTTAACAGCCAAACTTATAAAACAGTTTACGCTTTTCTGTTGTCAAGGGAGAAAAACTTGCCAAATTGTTCATTTTAAGTAAATACAACATAACCAATTAAGGAAAGCAAAATTTAAACACATGCCTATGATAATCAGGACATAGTTTGCTTCTGATTTCACTACTGATTTTAACAGAACAGTGTTCCTTCCATTTTCCCACAGCACCCAAGTGACCCCACACATACTTTTAGAAACTTGTAATCACACAGTGCAAATAAAAGGACACTTTACTGGAAAATACACAGTGTGGTACAATAATCCATCATTTATGAAAAATAGAATTCAGCCTTTTCTTTTCCCTCAGAGATTCAACTACTTTTTGAGGGTGAAGCTTCCTGCAGTTTAAAGATTTATGTTAAGTCAACGAGTAGGTTTTTTCCATTCCCACTTTAAGTTTTTATTCGAAAATAAAAAGAGCCAAAAGAGATATGGGTTTAAACTCTAAAACATTTAATCTGATTTGCATAAGAGACTAGAGCAATCACTCTTAATCCTAGGTATTTTTACCTCCATAAACATTAACCTTAACCCAAAATGTACTAGCTTTCTAGGTATTCTAGAATTTACTTCTATTTCCTATATGTTTTCCTCTGCTTTTTCCATTGGTGATCTTTTCTTTCAAGCCTGAACAAATAGAATGTTTTTCAAAGACTGAGAATTTTCAGTAACAATAGGCAATTTAAATCTCAACACACAGGCCAAAGGCATTAGCTTTAAATACCATTCTTAAGCAGTTGAGAGACTTAATTGGTACTAAAACTGCTCTGACCAGAGGGGAGTTAGAATTCTGGACTTTCTAAGATGTTAGGATAGTGGGCTTTCTAAGATCATATTCAGTTAACAGTATTACATATGAGAATAGGCATTAACCCAACACAAGTTTTATACCTGACACAGCTATTATGATATTAAAAAGCACCTCCAGAGCTACAAATGCTTATTGTAATGGGTGCCCTTAGTATATTTATTTTCTCACTCTAGTAACAGGAAGGGGAAACAACGCCCTTTGGATGGACGATGAACATCTACTCCCATTTAGGGCATGGGAACCACAAAAGAAAACCCCCGAATCTTCCAGAATTCAACGGTTTGGATAATATGATCCAAAATTGTGCATCTGCCAGAACATCTCTTTCTGGGGACCTTATTTTGAAATACCTTCTTTTCCTGCCAAACTGCTGTTCTCGTGGTATTCCCATGTTACAATTACATGTTGTTATTATTATTATTTTTTGAAATTTGGAAATGCTGGGACAGCCAACATTTCAGAAATGTTGCTAAAGGAAAGCGTAATCATTATCCTTCAGAAAAGCGATCACAAACAGCTTTCTAGGCTACTTGTTCTCACTGTATTGGTGAGGTTTGACATTGGGATCAACATCGGTGTAGGTAGATAGTTTTGTTAGCAGCTAAGAGCTCTAAACATTTCAATTCAATTCCAAAAGGACCTCAAGGGCAAAGCTGGCAACAGTAGCTTTAGTGCCATCATCTTACCATACTGCAGTATTCAGAGCAGGAAATCAAAGAAAAAAAAAATGACAAAATAAGGTTATGTCAGGCTCTTAATCCCTAGAGGTTCCAAAACTCTTCTCACACCATCACAGGGATTACATAACAAAGTACTGAATTATCTCCACTCACATTTTCCAACACAAACTTCTTGTATTGGAATTACCCTGCTTAACTACTTTCCAAATTACATAAATAAGAGCACCTTATCCCAAATTGATTGAAAAAAGAAATCAAGTTTATTACATTTATTTCCAGCCTCCTGTTGATTCCTTTCCAGGGCATTCACACTTGTGCTAATTCATGGGGCTGTAATAAATACTGCTTTGCCTTCTCCAGCCTGTGGTTTTAGAGCTCCCAGAACTTTGCACATAACTCCCTGTGTCAGAGTGGGCAGAAAGGGTAAGTTTGGGCTTAATGTACTGTTGGTCATTTAATATCTCTTTTTTTCACTTGCTCAGTGTAAATAGAAGTCATAATTTCAAACCCCAACTTGCAGCCTGAGAAACTAAGTTATTGAAACTTTAAGTGACTTGCTCAAAACACAAATCATGATTAAATCTGGAAATAACTGAAAGAGGGAATGCTGGGCATTTTAACTGCAGTGCTTGGTTTTAACCACTTACTTGCCGCTTAGACATTGTGGAAATACAAAATAGACAATTAGATCCATAACAGAAGGGTGTGTATACATCATCTATTCAATGATTAATATTCATGCTATCTACCCATTTAAGGAGAAGTGAAAATTCATACAATGAAAATGTTTACTTTTAGACTGCATCATCAACTTTAAATAGTTAAATCTAACCACACTTTTATATTTTTGATATCAGTCAACAGCTGGCAATCTACTGTCATTCAGTCATAGGAAAATTTCATGGCTACTTTTCTCAGGAATATATGTATCCATGTCTTCTACTTCTAATGCATTTGTCTATGATGTAAATTCTTGTCTTTTCATGTATAGACTTAATTTTTTTATTTTGCTCATAACACATCTTAGGTGTATCTACATTGATAACGTATTTCTATAGTGGAAGGCAGGGGGTTTTGTTTAAACTCTTTTCGTTATAGCATTTAGCATAGCTTTGGGTTTCATAGTGAGTACTTTTAATGGTAGTAATGATGATTGATGATAACTTCAATCCCATACTGCAAATATTAAGTACACCATCACAATGTTTAATTTCCCTTCCACTATAGATTTATCTGGTTTCTTTTTATAAGCCAGAGTTTAATGACTTGTGTGTGTGTGTGTGTGTCACAGGTTATGAAAATACTACATTTTCAGAAAAACAATAAAAAGAGAGAAAATACACCTAAACAGCAAAGCCTATCTTGTATGTAGAGAAACACAATGACTTTTTTTTTTCCTGAAACAGAATGAGATACAGTGTAAAATGTAAAGATTCAGATCATTTAGACATTCTTCTATTGACTATATATTTTAACTTGGCTTCTTATGACTTGATATAGTGTCAGTAAAACTTTGTCACTTGAGAGCTGTTCAGAACTTTGATAAATTTGCTAATAAAGTAAGTGGTTATTGAGCTAAGGCAGTAGCTGATTTTGAAAGCTGAATTACTAAAAAAAAAAAAAAAAAGAAGAAGAAAATAACATAGGGCATCAATCCACACAAAGGGCACTGTGAAGCAGAAATATGTTTTCCATGAGGAAAGATTGTATATTAAATACAGGAATGGGTTCTCTTCTAGTGATGGAAAACAGGCCACAGCCAAATCAAATGAGAAGAGCCTTAAATATAAATGTGAACATCAGTCCATAAAAGGGAAAAAAACCCCAAAATCAGAAGACTTGTAGGCTTGGTAATTCCACCAGAGAGGTAATAGCCTCTGCCTTCTAGGAAATTAACACTTAGATTTCTGCAAAAAAGTAAGTCAAGTTGGAGAATAAAATACATGCATATATAAGAGTATTGGATATTTTAGTACGGATATACGGACTCAGATTCTGAACCATCATTAGCAGTATTTCAGTTGGGTGACATTTAAATATTCTCTCCATGTATACATACATAGTAAGAGCTACCACTGTATATCATATGTGTGTATGTTTGCACATTTGTGAAAATGCCTGTAAAGATACATTCTCAGCAGGTATAGAGGGGAGTAACATATAGTAACTTTGAGGCTTCTTCTTTAAATCTCTAAATTCCTGGCCTTGTGTGTGTTACAATGTATTCTTAGTAAATAATATGCTATAATGTATACTTAATTTTCTAAACAAAATTTTCAGCCAGGACAGAAAAACATATATGATGAGTCCAGGTAGTTTGAGAAATGTCTGAAAACCAAATTATCAATAGTTAAGAAGTGGGAAAATGTTTCTTAGATTATAAGTTATATATAATTCTTCTAAAATAGTCTTAATTTCGACTTTCGCTAGACAATTGGATTATTCTAATGTCATATTTATTAATGACTACTATTTTGAAGTTATTTACTATATAATAAGGAATTTACTAAGCACATTAGATCTCATTTAATCCTTATCAATATGGTAGGTTCCATTATTATCCATTTTACCAATTAGAAATCTGAGGTTCAGAGAAGTTAAGCCATGCAGCAAATCAGTGGCAGAGCCAGAACTCAGGTGGTATCTGATTCCTGCCCTAAGGCCTGCCTGTCCATCTGTGTGGCAATACTGTCAGTGTGTGTAAGGACATAGAGAGATGGTAATGTCCCCCACCCCCTTGCCTTACCATACTCAAGTACTTGCAACCTAAGGTCTTAAATCATCTTCTTTACATGAACTGATTACTGAAACTATCCATGTGGCATGTATTATCGTAGGGCTGAGAGGGAAAAAGAGTCATCTTAGGTGAGATGAGTGAATCATGAGACAACAGTGGAGCTGGTGGCTGAATACTCTCTGGATTGCCAATGAGAACAGTTGAAAAACATATCTGCGTAGGACAGAACTGTAACCACCATGGACATGAATTGAGTTCTGCCACAAGGATGCATACTGGGCAGAAGGCAAATCACTCACCATGCTCCAGATTGCTCTATGCAGCAAGACAACCATGAACACAGGAGAGATGTAGGTGGGAACTGGGGGTTCCTTTCAGGCAGAAATAGCTAGCAACCTAGCTGTGTCTTTCCATTTTACCCCTGCCCTCACACAATCTTTTTCAGACTCACACTTAGCCCACAACAGTGTAAGTGAACATATTCACTTCTGCAAACTCCTTAGTTCTTCTCTCACCCAAACTGGGAAATCCCATTCTTCTCTATGCCTATCCCCAGAGCTCAGAGGCTTGTTTTGTTCCTGGTTGCTTCACAGGAACTGAGTGTAAGAATTCAGGATCAGGACTTGAGGAAAAGCAGATAAGAACCATTGATACGCTTCCTTCCAATTGCTAGTGCCTTGCCTTGCCCTTCCCTTCCCTTTTACCCCTTCCCTTCCCTTCCCTTCCCTCCCCTCCCCTCCCTTCCCCTCCTCTCCCCTCCCCTCCTCTCCTCTCCCCTCCCCTCCTCTCCCCTTCCCTTCCCTTCGTTTCCTTCTTTCTTGTGTGTTCCTTTCTCTCCTACCCATTCTTTGTCTTTTGAATAGTATAGGCTTTGGATTTTGAATTCCAACTCTGTCACTTAACGTTGTATCTTATTCAAGCTACGTTAGTTTTTTGTGCCTCTATTATATCATCTGTTAGATGAGGATAATAATGTCTATGGCAAGGATTTTTGTGTATGTTAAATGCTCTGATATAGGAAGAACATCCAGCTCCATGTCTAAGGTATAATACAGATGTGGTTAACAGAAGCAATTATTATTAATCTTAATAGATTAATATTAATGATTAAAATAGGATTAATAATTAAAATGTGATAGGCATCCTGCATCATCATCAACTCTGTAATAATCAGTAAGTTTACACAACAGGTGTATAAAAAGGACCCTTCTCAGCCTCCACCCCACTGTCTCCCACTTTTTCAACATTTACTGAGCATTCACTATGCATCTGTTATTATTAGATTAGACCCTTAGCTGCTGTATGTGTGTGTGTGTGTATGAGAGTGTGTGTGTGTGTGTGTGTGCGCGCGTGAGCGTGTGTGTGTGTGAATGATTTGGCTCTCATTAAAAAAATGCTTGTATACTTTCCCAAGAGTTACCTGTGATTAATTTCTGCCAGGTAGAGTGTATTTCAAGACTTTGAACATGTGTTAAAATCATTGGGTTTTGAAGAACTATCCATTAACGACTTTCTGAACTGTGACAATGGATATTGACAGGGCTTGTCAGACTAAACCACTATTGATTGGTTCACATCATGTGTATAGCAAAACCAATTTCTTTCAAGTGCTTCTTCCTAACTGAAATACATTATTGCAGCCTTCCTCTCTGTTTATTATAACACACAAGCTCATCGCATGTAACACATCCAGCAAAAAGGTTTCACAATGAAGCAGCAAACAGCAACACGGAAAGGAGTGAAAGTACTTAGCAATCCAAATACTCTTGTACTGTAAGTTGCTATTTGTTTGCAAAATATTGATTCCTTACAGAATCTGTGTTTTTATTTTATAATCCTCTTGAATAAGGAAAGATCATGGACTAACAGAGCTTTGCTATTGTTTAATGACCCCGTGACTCTCATGGTTTCTACTCCTGAAAGAAACTATTTGAAGTATTGTGTGTATGTTTAAGTTGTGGGAAAGAAAGTGTTTATGTTGGGTCAGTGCTCTCCTACCCATAAACACATACAGCTCCACACACATAAATACACAGGGTTGAGTCTTTTCCCAAACCTTAGAATGTTTTCTTCATTGTGCGACTTAAGCCAACTTTGGGCATATGCTACATATTGTACAGTTTTGTTATTAATTTGAATTTGCATTGTGCCTTTCTTCCCAAGGGGACACATTTGTTACCGAAACAGTACTCTTACATAACAAAGAGCATTCTCACAATACCCCCATGAGTAGGAAGAATTCCAGATTTATTTTGTTTTACTTGAAAATATTATTATTAAACCCGTTTCAAAGAAGTCCTTTCCACAAGTACTAGGGGATCATACCTCAGGCTTCTTGGAGTGTTTCAGAAGGACCCCAGAGCCCAAAGAACCTTCAGCAATAGTTTTTATCCTTTAAGAAGCCCCAAGTTTGCTGTATACAAGTACCTGGAAAAAGCAGAGTATTCCTAAATTCTGAGGGTAATTCTCAGGGTATTCCTGAAATTGGCACCCCTCTAAAAATGATTTTTTTCTAGCTCACATGAGTCACTTTTGATAAAAACAGGGCAGACTCTTGGTTAACTCCACCAATTCTTTAATTAAATCTGATGTGCTGCTGCCAGTTTCTCTCCCATTCTGAGCATGCCTTGCAATTTAAAGAAAAATAAATTGCTTAGAGGGCTGGCAAATGCGAATCGAGAAAAATGTATCATCCTTCAAAGCCCCTCTGAAACTGCAGAGTTCCAAGTTTACTTGAACGTTCTAGACAATGATTTCTTCTGAAATAAGGATTGAGTCTTGTCTCTAGTTCCAAGCTATGGCCCAGGAGGATGGCTGCTCTGGGCACCCTGGGCTACGCCCTTCCTCTGGCTTCACCCCTTTGCATGGGCTTCTTACCCTCACATTCCCCAGCTGTAAGACAAGTTCCTGGCCTGGGGCCCATGCTTTTGGCACCCTCTGTAGGGCCCACTGTGTCTTGAGGAACAGTTGGTTGTCAGAGTGGTAGCCTCCCTTGCCTTTTTCGGGACATCGAATATTAGGAAATGTCAAGCCAGAGTCAGTGAGTCTCTCACAGAATAGTTTTGTTGGGACAGAACCCTCTATTAAAAGCATCATTTTGACTTAAGATTCAAACTATTTGCTCCAAAATGTGCGTGCAAAGCACTGACGCCCTCCCCCACAGGAAGTGTATTGAAAATGCAAGGGGTGCTCTGAGCAGATTTGAGGACACAGTATGTCGTCTACGGCTAAGTGATCAGGGATAGTGGGGCGGTTTGTCCTCACAAATGCTGACAGACAGCTGCAGTTTGCAGCTGGCAGGGAGCTTATGCTCACTAAACAAAGATCTAGCTGGAGCCCGGTGAATACTTGGCTCTATTGCAGTAATCATAATTCATAACATACATTTCTAAAGAAGGAGAGAAAACTAGGAAAAGCCCCACAAAGATCCACATCATTCTGACACTTGATGTGGTCTGGATATAGGTTGTTTTATGTGTTGTCCATTTTGAAATCCCTCTGGGGTTCTGCGTGGTGACAGTGGTCACCATGTGTGAGACAAATGGAACTACTTTCTGCTTCCAGCCGCCTTTTCGAATTAACTCTTCCTTTCATTAAAAAATGGTGAGAGGAGATTTACTTACTGCCAAACTCCAGTGTTATCCCAAATATTTTACTTCTTTCTTAAATGAGTTAATTGTAATCAAATTGCCAAGCTTTTTCTGTTGTTGACCGTCAGATAACCCCATTCTTGGGCACAGTTCATGTTGGAGTCTCAGAAACATGAAACATTAAATCTGGAGGGAACTTGAGAGAGCATAGAGTGAATGCGCCTAGCTTTTCAGATGAAGAAAAAGATGCCCAAATTGTTTAAGTCATTTGGTTAAGGCCACGTAGTAAGAAACAGAGTAAAGGTTCAATCCAAATTTCTTAATCACTATTTCTGGTTTTCTGTCAGCACCTCTCTATGCCTCTCTAATCTCACACTTAGTTTTAGAGAAACACTGTTCCTAAATCCAGAAGAATGTTCCAGAGGAGACAGTTCTATTGCTTGAGGTGCCCACTACTGGCCCAGTTCTTCCAGTAACCAGGAATTTCAGATTTGAATCTAAATGCAGTAATTGCCATCAATTAATGTTGTTTTATCCTACATTTTTTAGAATTGGGCAGTTTTGAATATAATATGGAAATATATTTAAATTTGTATGCATAATTATGAACAACCTGAAAAATAGATGCCCCAATTGTCGGGGGTGATTACAGTAGCCTTCCTTTTGACATGTAACAATGCTAAGTGTTTTGCTTTTATCCGTTTCTCTAACTTTTGGTAACCTGAAATCTGTAATAGATTATTATTTGGGGTTTTGAGTCTTCCTTTTCCCTGGGGGAAGAGGATTTTGTTGCTGAGTGCCAGGACACCCCTACAGATGCAGATGTCACTGAGAAGAGTGCCTGCTGGATATACTTTCCATGTGTTTCAGCCTAAGCTAGGAGGGAATATAGAGGATTGAGCTACGGATGAGAAAATGCATTTCGCCAAATTCCAACCCCTCTGAAACTTGAACTTTTGGACTATTGAACAGGCTGAGATTTTGGTCTTCTTCAGGCTTGTTTACTCTTGACAAAATGGAACTTCTGGTATTGGAAAAGAAATGTCTTTGGGTTTTAAAGGCCTCCAAAAGCTTCTTGAGACATTAAGTACCTCTTACATAAAATAACACAGTGATGATTTAAGACCGGAGAAATTGGAAATGCACAGATTAAATGACCTTTAAAATACACATAGGTTTAAAATCGAAAGGAAAATGCACTTAGCAAAAAAA
The DNA here is from genome assembly GCF_003255815.1 of Theropithecus gelada. Taxonomy (NCBI): domain Eukaryota; kingdom Metazoa; phylum Chordata; class Mammalia; order Primates; family Cercopithecidae; genus Theropithecus; species Theropithecus gelada. The sequence goes on along the minus strand of NC_037680.1, from coordinate 22,609,686 downwards.
CATTTGGGATTTATTTCTAAAATATGGCTGGAAACATTAAGCAAACTCAAAATGAGGCAGTGCGCACACATCCTCATTTTGACTTAAAGATCTACTTTAAATAACACAACAGATGTAGTCATCAGCATTTATTCCAACAGGGACACTGTGAATGGTGAGAAAGACATGGTAAGACATGGGTAATAACAAGAACTACTGTCATTGTTGTCCCTTAATCCTCCAAACTGTCAAAGCAGAACCAAGAGTAAAAGAGAAATATTCTGGCAGGATCTGACTCCCTCCCCATTTTTGTCAAGCGGTTCAGTTAGGAAATATCCACCAGGAAATATTTCCTTCACTTAGTCATCAGAAAGAAAGTTTAGCTGTTTGCACTCTGGTACAACAGAAAAAAGAAAAGGCCACCTGTGAACCTTAGTGTGAAAACATGAACAGGTGCTGGGGAATGCAATGGCTAAGGAAAGCAGAGGGGGACAGAAACATGGAGCATGGGGGGGCCCTTACAAAGGAAAATGGAAATTTATTGCTCCATTGCTAGTGAATGGCCAACCGAGAATTTCTCTGGGTCATGTGATGGTTTGGCAAAAATATTTTCTTTCTCATTTCATGGCCACAAGAAATAAACTACTGTTGGAATACAAACTGGAGGTGAGGCTGAAGGTAGGATGAGGTGGGTCTTCATGTTCTAGTTTGGAGTTTAATGGTGGTTCCTACACTGTCATCAAGCTTAGTATGTAGTGGTGACCAATAAAAATGTTTAATAATTGAATAGTATTATCAGAGCAAGATGTGTGGTGGGAAGCACACAGGCTTGTGCATTAAGCAATCTAATTTTGAGTTCTGGGCCTACCAGTTAGCAAGTGTGTGACTTAACTTCCCCAGACCCCAGTCTCCTCATCTGTATAATAAGGATAAAAAGATCTTGGTGCCATGTGGCAAGGATTAAATATTATGATGTATAATATCAGAGTGCTTTATAAATACTCAAGTAGATTACAATCCTCTCCTCCCTTCCTCCTCCTCTTAATCATCCCCTCCATCATCATAATTTACAGCTTTCACTAGATTAGCTGAAAAGTGAGTTAAATAGAGATAGTCCTTAGGCTTTGGGAGCTAACAATTAAACCTCACAATACTGATGTGTCTAAACAGAAAGAAGATATGAATAATTTAAGAAACCTGGAATAAGTATATAAAAATTAAATTAAGCTTATATTAATATTAGCTCTCATTAAAGACCCATGTTCATATTGAATAGGAAGACCCTAGGAATCGCCTGTTGAGACAGTACATTTTCTCACACTTTTAATGCATTGCATACCCAATTCTCCAACTGCATGAATGTTTATTAATTGCAACTTGATAGCAATAAATGTAGTGGCAGTATAAATCTCCCTGGTGAATGCACGGTGTGGGTTACTATTACTGCTTCTGCAAATAATATGACCCAGCCATCCCATTACTGGGGATATACCCAAAGGATTATAAATTATGCTGCTATAAAGACACATGCACACGTATGTTTACTGCAGCACTATTCACAATAGCAAAGACTTGGAATCAGCCCAAATGTCCATCAGTGACAGATTGGATTAAGAAAATGTGGCACATATACACCATGGAATACTATGCAGCCATAAAAAAGGATGAGTTTGCGTCCTTTGTAGGGACATGGATGCAGCTGGAAACCATCATTCTTAGCAAACTATCACAAGAACAGAAAACCAAACACCGCATGTTCTCACTCATAGGTGGGAACTGAACAATGAGATCACTTGGACTCAGGAAGGGGAACATCACACACCGGGGCCTATCATGGGGAGGGGGGAGGGGGGAGGGATTGCATTGGGAGTTATACCTGATGTAAATGATGAGTTGATGGGTGCAGCAGACCAACATGGCACAAGTATACATATGTAACAAACCTGCACGTTATGCACATGTACCCTACAACTTAAAGTATAATAATAAAAAAAAAAAAAAAAATTTAAAAAATATATATAGAGCCGGGTGCGGTGGCTCACGCCTGTAATCCCAGCACTTTGGGAGGCCGAGGCGGGCGGATCACAAGGTCAGGAGATCGAGACCATGGTGAAACCCCGTCTCTACTAAAAATAGAAAAAATTAGCCGGGCGCAGTGGCGGGCGCCTGTAGTCCCAGCTACTCGGGAGTCTGAGGCAGGAGAATGGCGTGAACCCAGGAGGCGGAGCTTGCAGTGAGCCGAGATTGCGCCACTGCACTCCAGCCTGGGCGACAGAGCAAGACTCCGTCTCAAAAA